>NW_011500440.1:36707-60849 GCF_000495115.2 Populus euphratica | reverse complement strand
ATGCTTACGTTGAACTGTCATCTCAAAATTCTCATCAACTTCTTGTTCTTCTTTATTATTATTATTATTATTATTATTATTATTACCACCACCACCACCACCACCACCACTACTAGTATTATTATTATTATTAGTATTGTTACTATTATTATTGTTGTTATTGTTACTATTGTTATTTTTTACAGTTATTGTTTATAATTGTTGTTTATAATTTGTACAATTAACTTCCTTGTGGTTCGATCCCGGTCTTGCTGGGTTATTTATTACTTTGACATTCTTGCACTTGGAAGAAGACATCAATCTTTTAGTCGTGTCACTAATGGAAAGAGTTTTGGTGAACAGTGAGAAATAATGAACTAGTTTTTTTAGAGTTTTCCATAAAAAATGCCACTGAGAGATCAAATTAAAAATGAAATTCAATTAAAAAAGGTAAAAAGAAAACAATAATTAAAAGAATATAAATTAATTTAATATAAATATTAAATAAAATCATGAGGAATAAAATAAAAAAATAAAAAACAATAAAAAACAATAAAATAAATAAATAGTGAAATGGATAAAAAAACAAATGACATGACATCTTTACATTTTGGCTCAACAACATGAAACTTGAAGAGACTGACGTGGTGAAAATATATTGGTTAATTATCCTTACAAGTTACACCTAGGACACCCAAAGCATGCTTTGCTTGCAGTGGAGGGAAATTCTCGCTTAAATCGCTCAAAGCCTTCGCGTTGAACCCCACACCTCTGCCTTTGCATCCTGCGCGCTGGGTTTACCCGTCTTTCTTTACGCGTAATGTATTTTTTTATTAAACAAATTGAATATATAGGTTTTTTTAGCATAAAAATTATAAATGTAAATTAAAAATTTAATTGACAATAACTAAATACAAAACTAGAAAAATTAAGAGAACTATAAATTATAATATTTGAACTCACAACATAAATTATTTATCTGTTTAATAAATTTATTTATTAAAATTTATTTTTTATTTAATAAAATAAAAAAAATAAACACACTAATGAAATTTATTAAATAAAATAAAAAAATTATGCAAACTCGCATATATTAGAGAATCTTATTTGAAAAAAAATATTTTTATTTTTAAAAATAAAATTCATCAGTATAAAATATTAAAAGAATTCATAGATAAATCAAAATAATATATTCAAAAATTAAATACATAGAAAATATTAAAAAAACTATATTAAAAAATTTAAATAGGTAAAATAAAAAATAATAGAAGATGGATATTAATTAAAATGTAAATAAAAAATATTTAAAACAAGACATTAAAAAGGTATCAATTAAAATAAAAACTAAAATTAGAATAAGGAAAACAAGAAAAAAAAAAGGGCAACAATAGTCTAGGTGCTATAAGCATGTTTTAAAAAGACAAAAAAGCAAACGACTTGGGTTATAACATCAATCAAGTTTAATAAATTGATTTTATTTTAATGAGGTAATATAATTTTTTTAAATAATGATAACTTGAAAAATAAATCTTAGAAATTATGAAGGTATATAAAAAAATGATAAAAAGAATTGGCTAAAGTTGACCTGATATAGCATGATAAACACATAACCTAAGTAATAAGAGGCAAGCCAACCTGATTTAATCTAAAGAATCCATGGCCTAGGTTTTTTTTTTAAAAAACCATAAAGTCAATCTTAAAAAAATAAATAATATCAAATGATAAAATAAAAAAATACCAAAAAAAAGAATGTCAACCTATGTTTACTTTTTAAACCCGTGATCCAGATTATTAGAATAGAAAAACCATATATGAAAAAACCAAGAAGCCCAATCCCTAGAAAATAAAATATTAATGGATAAAATAAAAAAACTAATAATTTACGAAAAGGATCTAAAATAGAAAATGGTAATTAAAAGAATGAGAGTGAAAATCAAAATTAAAAAATAAATTAAATGGAAACAATTTTTTTTTTATTGGATGGTTAAATTAAAAATAAAAATAAATTTAACAAAAAAAAAAATCAAAAGAATGAAGACCAAATCAGATAAAGTAATACACCAAAAACTTGGATTAAAGGATAAAATTGAAAAACAATAAATTTATTACGAAAGAGCTAGGGAAAAAAATGACTAAATTAAAAAAAATAGGAATTGAAGGATTATATTGAAAACAAATAATTTTTTTTAAAGACTAAAAATCAAAATTAAATATAAAAAGAATAATGATTGAAATTGAAATACGAAAAATAAGGAGGATTGACCTATAATTTTTTAAGAAGAAGAGAGGGAAAAAAAGAGAAAAGGTTTTTCGATGACAAACTACCTTATTATTATCGACTCGCGCTGCAATAGTAGAAAAAAAACACAATAATGTTTCCAACAATATGACTAATATGAACATTTTGTTACGAGGAGATACTGAATATACCACCTAAAGGATGTACATGTCTTTTATGTATTGGCATGTGTACTACACGTATCAATAATTTTTTAAATTTAAATATTAATAAATGAAGTGAAAAAATCAAATTATTTTCTTTAGTTTTGAAATCAACAATAAACTAATATGAAAAGGTAAAAATACCACTTAATGTGTATCTTATTTTTTATTGAATTTAGGAGAATAAGAGTTTGTTTATTGTTATTTTAAAAGAATAAAAAGGAAGAAGATTGAAACACTGTCAGAAATTTTTTAACATTGAAAGGTAATTTAATCATTCCATCATTTTAAAATTAAAATTATAAAAAACATATACACCCCTAAGAGCATCTCCAATCCAAAATGCTATTTTGAAAAGCTAAATTGATAAAATAGCATTTTGAATAGTATAAATATAGCTTATCTTACCATATCTATTCCAATGAAAAAAAGCCATTTGAAGAGCCATTTATATTAGAGTGAAAAAAATAAGTGTTTTATTATTTCTTAATATTGTTTAATGCTATTTTTTTTTCACATGTCTATATTTAATTGATCTATTTTTTTAGTGGTCCCACTTTGTTGGTTTTGGCTCTTTAAAGAAATATGTAGAAATAGCATTTGTAGGAAAGAAGAGGCATTTTAGCATTTTATTTGGCTTCTCTATTGGAGTGTGCAAAACAAACAAAAAAAAAAGCCAAAATATTAATTTTTTATTTTTGGCTATCCATTTGACTAGATGCTCTGACAATCTTTCAATTAACTAATAAGTCATAAGAATAGATCAAATTACCCCCACACTAAAGATTAATTTCATTGCAGCAATGAAGATTTTATGTACAATGTTTTTGCTGCATGTTTTAGAATTTTTGTAATTATTACAAGAAGGAGAGGAGAAGAGAAGACGGAGAAGAGAAGAGAAGCAGTCACAAAACGTTATTTGTAATTTAAGTATTATATTTTATCTTTAAATTATATAATAGGAGCAAGAAATCACACACTTGATGTTTCACCACACCCAGCATTTGTATGTACCCTTTAATAAAGCAATGTCATAGAGTTTCAAGAACCTCACTTTCTTATTACTCCTACCTCATAGACCACTGTTTCTCATTGAAGTCTTTGAGTTTCGCAAGAATTACTCAAGCCCAGTTGATAAAAGTTGGGTTGAATAGACATACTTTTCTAGGTAATCGGTGCCTTGATTTGTACTCTCAGTTTGGCAATGTTAGTGATGCTTTGAAAGTGTTTGATGATATAAGTAGCAAGAATACTGTATCCTGGAATATATGCTTGAAGGGGTTGTTGAAGTTTGATAATTTGAGTTTGGCATGTTCCGTGTTCGATGATATGCCTGAACGAGATGTTGTTAGTTGGAATTCTATGATTTCAGGCTATGCTTCACGTGGGTATTTTGATTGTGCATTGGAAACTTTTTGGGAAATGCAAAAGTTGGGTGTGAGACCAAGTGAGTTCACGTACTCAATTCTAATGTTTGTGGTGTTCGGGGTTCGACATGGAAAGGAAATTCATGCTAGCATTGTTCGGAGTGGTTTGGGTGCATTGAATGTGGTGCTCGGAAATTCTTTAATTGACATGTATGGGAAGTTTGGTTCTTTAGATTATGCTCTTGGTGTGTTTTTGACAATGGAAGAGTTAGATGTTATCTCTTGGAATTCGTTGATGTCGGTATGTTGTAAATCAGGATATCCAGAGCTGGCATTGGATAAGTTCTGTATAATGAGATCCTTAGGGTATGCACCTGATGAGTTTTCAGTTTCTGTAGTGATCACTTCCTGTTTGAATTTGCGAAATTTGGAGAAGGGTAAGCAGATTTTTGCTGTGTGTGTCAAAGTGGGATTTCTTTGTAATACCATTATATCAACTGCCACAATTGACCTGTTTTCCAAATGCAACAGATTGGAGGATTCAGTTCGGCTTTTTGAAGAGCAAGATCAGTGGGATTCTGCAGTTTGCAATTCCATGATTTCAAGCTATGCACGGTGTGGGTTTCGGGAGGATGGTCTCCGACTTTTTGTGCTAACCTTGAAGAAGGATATTAGGCCTACCGAGTTCACACTAAGCAGTGTTCTACACTCCACTTCCATTCTTAAGTTGGAGCAAGGAACTCAGTTCCATTCCTTGGCTGTGAAATCAGGTTTGGAGTTGGATGCTATTGTTGCCAGCTCGCTGGTGGAGATGTACAGCAAATTTGGTTTCATTGACAGTTCTATAAAAATCTTTAATAAGATGATTGTGAGAGATTTGATAGCCTGGAATACCATGATTATGGGTTTGACTCACAATGGTAGGGTGTTCGAGGCCCTGCAAACCTTCAAGGAACTACTTAGGAGAGGTCTGACACCAGATCGAATAACACTAGCTGGAGTTCTGTTAGCCTGCAGCTTTGGGGCTTTTATCGTTGAAGGAATGACCATATTTTCATCCATGGAGGAAAGGTACGGGGTTAAACCTAGCAATGAGCATTATGCTTGCTTTGTGGACTTGTTGTGTCAAGCTGGTAGGCTTGATGAAGCGTTATATGTTGCAGAATCAATGCCTTATGAGCCTGTTTCTTTAGTCTGGGAATCAATACTTCATGCCTGTTTGATTCATGGAGACCTAAAACTCTCGGAAAGAGTAGCCGAGAGGTTGATGGAATTGGAACCGCAGTCATCTCTACCTTATTTGGTACTGGCTCGGATGTTTGAAATAAGGGGTCAATGGGAAGGTGTGGTTCGAGTTAAGAAAGCCATGAAAAGGGGAAAGGTGGAGAAGGTGATTGGATGCAGTTGGATTGGAGTAAAAAACCAAGTATATACTTTTACGGCAGACCAATTACAGCATCATAGAGGCAAAGAGATTTACCTGGTATTGGGATTACTGAATTGGGAGATGGAGGCTAAAGATTGTTTGCAGTAGCATGATAAGATGAGATGCGGAGTTCTCTTCCACGGAGACACCACGTTAGAATTCTGAGATTCTCAAAGTACGGTTATACTTGTGGATGTCTCTGTCTCAAACCCATATATGCTCACCTGAAACCGATTCTTCAAGATTCTGGTATGGTTTACTTCGTACTCAAAGTGTTCTTATCAATTGCTCTTTTTCTTTGAAGAAAGCAAAACAACTACATGGAAAAAATGCGTTTCCTGAAGGGCTATTGAACTCCTGGTCTCAAATGGAGCTTACCTGAGGTGATGGGATAACGAACCATGTATCTTCTCAAGTGGTTACATTGTTTCGTCAACACAGAGACTGCCATTTATTTCCATGAATTAGCTTGTTCTGAGCAACCAAAACTTAAACGTATGAAGTTAAAATAACAACTTTTCATCATTTTTTCTACATCAATCAAATTTCTTCCAATTTATGTTTTTTGTTTTTCTAAATATTAGATTAAACAATTATAGGGATTTTGGTGAAACCTTCACTAACTGCCTTCACTTTTCGATGGGTGTGACATGAGAGATTTGTCTCTCTGATTTTTATCTCTTTCACAAGGCATTGATAGGCATTTAGGTAGGTTTACATTTTAGTTTACAAGTTATCTTTTGTTTTACCCTTTAACTTTGTTTTCACTTATTTGTTTGGAACATGCAAATTGTTGTATTTTGTTGTCTCACTCAATTGATTTGGATACTCAATTCAGGTTTTCCATGTGTAAATTTTTTTTTTAACCATTTTTTTTTAAAATATTTTCCTTCACGCTACATTTAAACTTTAGTTGGCTTTATTTTTTTCTTCAATTGTGTGTTTTGTAATGCCTTTTTGGTGTTTGAATGTGAAAAAGAAAAAGAAATCTTTACGGTGTCATGATGTTTTAACTTATTTTTTATGATTAAATTTAAGGCTATTCTTTTTCTAAATGCTTGTCCTTTTCTCATTGTTGTGACATTTAGAATCCTTTTTATTATTATTAAGATGGATATTATTATTAAGATGGATATTAGGTTAACTTGTATATATCTTAATTAATTTTACAAGTTTAAAAATTAATGATTATATAAATTTTTAAGTAATATATGTAACATTTTTTATAAGACAAAGTTGCTTGTGTGGTTGTTGATTATAAACTCAATTGCTTTAGTTTTTTGTAAAATCCTATGCATCCTTAACAAGGTGTATTCTCAATGTTTAATTTCATTTTTTTTTTGTTATTATTGTTATATCAACTATGATACTAGGAAGCTCTGAGCTTTTTAATATTTTAAATTTCTTTTTATTTTATATTTGAATTCATTGTGAGGGAGGTTCTGGATTTTTAATTTCAACATTTACTCCGCATTATTATTTTACTTTTCGATACTTAGGAATCCTCATCTTATAAATTTAAAAGTTCTCTACTCCCATTAACATTCTACTTATATTAAAATGTATTTAATTATTATAGTTATCTAAATAACTAATTGGATTTCTTAAAATGTTCCATAATTTATATACGACCATGAGTTTGGAGGAGTACTTGATTTTTTGATTTGTTCTTTCCTATTGGTTTTGGGAGTAGAAAATGTTATAGTACGGTGGTCTCAAGTGTACAATTTTAAATTATGTTATAACCTAATTTTGAATCTTTTAAAATTATTTGTATATTTTTTTATTCAAAAATAAAAAATTTAAATTCAGAAATATTTTTGAGACATAAAAAAATAAGCTTTTGAGCTGCAAAATATTAAAATATTATAAGAATAGTTAGATTAAAAGATTTCAACAAAATGAAATGAAAAAAAAGACATAAAATTAAAGTTGAGATTTAAACATAAATAAAACCGGAAGAATTAACTAAGTTTAAGAATTTATTTAAATTTTTAGGTTTAATTAACTTACTTAAAAACTTAATTGAAGCAAAAAATAAATTTGAAAGTTAATTAGATAAAAAATAAAAAAAATAATTAAATTGAAGTATTTAATTAAACTTATAATAAATTTTACGTATTTAATTAATGACTCAATTAAAAAGTTTGGAAGCGTAATTTAAATTAATTTGTGAATATTTAAAGGTTATGAACACGACTAAAACTTTAAAATGTTAATTTGGTATAATAAAAAAGGAAATAATTTTAAAATATAAAATTTAATTAAAGATTACATTGAAGAAATTTAAGATTAAGAATTACTTTATAAAAAGCGGTGAAATTTAAGGGTTTAATTGAAAAAAGTAATGAAAGAAATTACAAGAAATCTAGAAGATTAGTGCTGCGCTAATTGAGGGTTTATCATTATAAAGTTTTAAAGTTTTAGAAATCAAATTGAAAAATACTATAATTTTACTGTTTATCATCTTCTTTTCAAAAAAATAAAAGAAAACGATGTCTTAAGTATTTATTTTCCGGTCCCATTTCTAAGCTAAAATTGCTCTTATTACATTTAAAAAAACCTGCAGATTCTCTCCAACAAATACTATAAGCTTTTGTTCTTAGTTTCAAAAATTACTGAGATTTATTACTCAATATTAGATCCCATTAACCTATAAACCTAAAACCTCTAAGTTTCTTCTATAAAAATCCCACAAAACCCTAACTCAAGCTGCAATAGGTGACCAGCTGCATATCATCTCTCAAACTGTCCCTCTCGCCATCTCCTCTCATCAAACTGCCACCCAAGACAGCACCGTGACCTTCTCTTGATAGCCACCACCACACACTTTCCATTTTGGGTTCTTCTCCATTGTTTTTACAGCCCCCTCTTGACAAGCAATCTCTGTTTTCAATCAAAGCTTCCATACGCCAACTTCCATCTTTCTTCTCCACCGTAAGCAGCCCACCAAGGCCAGTAGCTTTGCTCCTCAACCAGCCATCAACTATCCAGCAGCTAACCCTCCATCAGCACTGACTAGCTGCACCCACAACACCAGCAGCTCTCGTCCTAGACCCACGGCCCCTTCACTCTTCACTTTCCTATGCAAGAGCAGATCCTCTCAGCGAGCTATCTGCATCGTGAGCAGTAGTTCCTCAGCTGTCCAAAGTCACCGTAAGCAGCAGCAAACTTCAGTCGATCCTCTGCTGTCCAAGGTCAGCAACATGAGTAATAGTAGACCCGCAGTTCCTCCGCTGTCCAAGGCCACAGGTAGTAGCAAAAAACTAGCAGCAGAGGATTTGCTTCATCAGCAATTACCAACAGCTGATTCCACCGTGAGCAGAAGTAGAAGATTTTCTTCATCCACAGAGCTTCAATACCAACACAGCTTCAACCGGTCAACCGGTAGCAACTTCTTCAGCCCAGAGTGGCGGCCTTGTGTCAACCTAAAGCAACAGTAGCAGTTTCCCTTTCCAGCATCTTTAGCTATCCTTTGCACCAGAGCAACATCAACGCTGGACAGTAGCAGCATGAGTTGATAGCCGGTAACAACAACCCATTCCAAGCCGAGAGCAGAAGTTTCAGTTCATCCTCACAGAAAACCAAGCAGCAATAATGCCATGGGAAACCACCTTTTCTTCACGGCCACTGGAGCAGAATCTTCAACCGCGAGAAACAGCACCTGACAGCAGCAACAAGTCTGTCTTTTGGGAACCAACCCTACCAAACTGTTACTGCCATGACAGATATAGTTTTCTGTACATCATAATTCACTGCCATTGTACGCTTTTTCCTTTAATTTAAACCCAGCTCCCTTTTCTGTTCGAACAAAGCCTGCGTTCATCGTGGGCTTAGGTTTGCTTTACGTGGATTTGATTTTTTGTCCACGTTATAGACTAAGCCTTTTAAGGCCTAAGACTGTATTTGTTTGGGTCTTTAAGATTTATTTGGTAAAAGTGTTTTTAGCAAAATTTGAAGGTTTGTATTTTTGTTTTTTTAAGTATTAGAGAAATATAATTTTTATTTTTTAATTAATTAATTTTTATGATCTCAAATGACCTATTTGTAATTTTGTTTTCATATTTTACCCTCTTATATTTAATATTTGAAATTATAAACTATATGTGAGGTTTTTTTACTATTAAATAAATTAGTTTTTGCTTTATAAAAACAATAAAAATTTTACTTTAAAAAATATATTTTTTTAATTTTCATATGATCAACTCTAAAAAATAAATAATATTTCCATAATTTAAAATACTAAAAAATCACAAAAAAAAGTTTTATTTTTATTTTTTATGCCTACTAGATTTAGTAACAAGTTTATTAAAATCATCAGAAGTTGATATATATTCTAAAAAAATTAAAAAAATTTCAAGTCACTTTTAATGAAAGTGACTTGAGATTTTTTAAAAGATATATTATCAAAACTTATTTAGAGAACTCATTTTTACATAGTACATATTATTTTATCAACAAAATTTGTAATAATAATAAAATTTGTAATAATAATCCAAATACTAAAAGAATGAAAGTATCCATATATTGGGGTCATTAATGACTTTTTATCTCCTATAATGTATTAGCTAAGTGTATGACTTGAATTTTATGTTTGATTTTTGCTTCTACTCCTAATATTATTTGTAAACTTCCTTAACTTTTTGGATTGTTTATTATATTATTCAATTCATACAAGTTGCATTCATGGTTAAAGGACATGGTTAAAGGTGTCTTGCCATTGCCAACAGCATTCAAAAATTTTAATTTTGCTTATTGAAAAAAGCAAAATTCTTTTAAAAATTTAATATAACTTAGACATAAATTATATGGCAAATAAGAATTAAAAAAATAACATTTAATGGGAATAAAAAAATCCATAGTTAATTATAACTTTACTCATTAACAAAACAAAATGGAATTGGTTCTCGTATGAACTAATAAAACACTAGCAGAGATCATAACAAAAGCAGACATTCTAAGCCTAATTTTATAATCAATTTAGCGAGCTCTACATTGATCAAACGTTTGTTTAGCTAAGCTATCTCTTCATTTTGTCCATTCTTTACATGACTACACAGTTGAATATTATCACCATGTGTCATATCATCAAACGACATTAGAGTGAATTTCTTTGGGTCTATGTATGGGCATGTATATTCTAATGAAGTTGTGGAGCAAACAACAAACAATTATCATCCAACATTTAATTTTAATTAGATAAAGTAATGGACTTCGTTGTTAGCCTGAGTTGTACAAATTTATATATCAGGAAACTATAGCTGTCATATTTAATAATATCTCTTATTTATGTACATCCTGATTGTCATGGGATAATAGTTGATTTCTTTCCAAAGACAACTAGTAGAGTTGTACAATAATATGTATGTATACTCTATATCAGAAATAAAGATGGCATGAATAATTCTTCTAGAAAAACTCTTTAAGTTAACATGGAATCAAAGTGGAGATCCTTTATTGATCTTTGCTACAATGAAAGTTGCTACCATAATAGTAATATACAACAGTGGAGGTGATGTCAACATCAATCGATTTGGTTGAACTAGAGCAATCAAATACAATTATAAACTTTGAAGATCTTATGATAAGAATGACATAAGCCATAACTCAGAATCAAACTTAGACTCCAGCAGTAATGTATAATACTACTGCAACACAGATTGGTATCAAACTTGATGGTTCCAATTATGCTTTATGGTCCCAAATTGTTGAGATGTTCATCTCAGGAAAAAACAAGCTGGGATATATAAATGGTAATCTTCCACATCCAGAACAGAATGATCCTTTATTTAGGAGATGGAGGATAAAGAATTCTATTATAAAGGAATGGTTAATTGGCTCAATGAATCCATCCTTGGTTAGCAACTTCATTTGATTTCTTACGGCTAAACAATTATGGGATTCAATTGCTACAACCTATTTTGATGGGACTGAGACATCTCAGGTATATGATTTAAAGAAACGAGTTATTATAATAAGACAATCTATAGAACCAATTGAGATATATTACAATTATCTTTAAGGCTTATGGAGGGAGATTGATTTTCGCTGCCCAAACTTGATGGAGTGTGTTTATGATATATAAAAATATAATAAATACTCTCTTACAAGAGGATCGGGTGTATACTTTCCTTAATGGATTAGATGACAAGCTTCACAACATTACAAGTGATGTTCTTCAATTAAAGCCATTTCCAACTATAGAACAATCATATGCCTATGTCCGAAGGGAAGATATTAGACAAATAATTATGCTAACAAATAATGGAACCATTCCAGCCGCTGCCTGGTCTCTATAGGAGTGGGAACTGGTTCACAACATCATTTTACACTTCAAATGGCCAAACCAGGGACTTCCTCATCAAATAAAGGAAAAATAAATCTTGTAAAGGCTAAAGAACAAATGAGCTCTTATTATAAGAATATGAAACATACTTGTGAAACGTGTTTTAAGGTACATGGTTACCCAGAATGGTGGACTGAACTTAAAGTGCAAAAACACGTAGAATCTGCTGGTGAAACTAGAAAACCAATCATGGTTAATGCAGAACCCGTGATTGGAGAACCCAAAACTTTCATTTGCTCTATTTGTGAAGTCAAAAAAGCTCATGATTGCCCCTCTTAGTAATCAAGGTAACAACTGTTATTATGATAATAGTGCCTTACTCGTTTCTAAAAAAAGCAATAATAATGACTGGATAGTGGATTCAGGAGCCACTAATCATATGAAATTTTATCCAGATGATTTTGTAAAAACTACAAAACCAAGGTAGACTCATATATTTAACGCTAATGAGGTTATGTATCCAGTTATAAGAGATAGAACTGTAGATATATCATCATCAATTTTATTGCCTAATACCCTATTAGTACCATCTCTTTCAAATAAATTAATATTTATAGGTCAAGCCACCAATGAACTTAATTTTGTATCGCTAATGTATCCAAAATTTTATCTTTTTTAGGATATTCTCATGAAGGAGCTCATTGGATATGGTACTAAGAGAGAGGGGTTATACTATATTGATAACTTCAATTTGAGTAGAGTCAATGTTGTGAGTCGCATATTTAGTGCAAGTAAAGAACAGATTTGCCTATGGCAAACACAACTAGTAAAGTGTTTTTTTTTTTTTTGTAAATATCAACTACTACCCCTTCACCCCAACCAAAACGAAACATTGTCCTCAATGTTTTAAAGTAGAAAGATAGAGTATAGAAGATATCACATGAAATAACGAACACTAACAAACCTGAAACACACTTAAACAAATATAAGAAATAACAAAACAAAATAATAAAATACAAGGTTTCAAAAATGAAGGCTCAAATACAATCTAAGCTTTTTACGGTTGTCCTTAGTTGACCAATTTATGCAACTCATGGAGGGATCAATTATAGGAGTGAAAGATTGTAGTTGGTCAATCAATTGTTCAGTAATAGCAGCAGAGATTATGATTTGTCATACTGAAAATATTATAAATTCATGTTCCATAACATGATCAAGAAAAGACAACAACTTATCATAATAACCATTAACATTTAACAAACCTATGGGTTTATGGTGAATGTGAAGTTGGGCCCAAGAGGAAATATGAAAGATCTCTTCCAATGTGCCTAGACCACCTGGCAAGGCAATGAAGATATCAGCATATTTAAACATTATATTCATCCGATCAGATATTGTGGAGACCTGTAAGTCCTCTCCAATTATGTTTCCAATAATGTTCCCTTATGCTAAAGCTTTGGGGACAACCCCCAAAACGTGATTGATTCTTAAAAATATAGTTATTGACACACCCCCTATTAACCCAAGGCTCCCTCCTTCATATACTAAATTAATCTTTCTTGCAGCTAATACTTTACTAAGATGATTTGCTGATTCTAAAAACTCCTTTTCTTTCCTAGGACTAGATTTACCAAAAACATAAATATTTTATATTTGATGACTTGAGGAACTTGCCATTTCTACACAGTTTGGTATATGTGGAATGTGTGGGTTGAGTAGAAATGAAGGGAAAGAAGAGAAGAATTTATAGATAAAAAAGTGAATACAATCATATCACCTATATATAGGCCAGCTGGAGTCTTTCTCTCTCTTTTATTATTATATATATTTTTTTAAAAAAATATGTGTATGTATAGATAGTTAACATGTGTATATACAAGTAGTTGTGATTGTGGCTCACATCTTCCCTTCGTTTTACATCCAAGAACGACTTAAACGCTCTCTATGGGTTGGGGACAAGCTTCTCATCCAGTTTTCTTAAAAACTGGCAAACAGGATCTTTTTTAGTCAGATTCCCAAGATTATGTCGAGCATGTTTTTTATGGAATTGTGGTAATAAATCATAAAGTGCACGATGCACATCTCCACTAGGGTGCGTCTCAAGAGTCAATAGAAGATTATCTAAAGACTCCTTACTTTACTCAGGTCATCCTTAATGAACTGTATTTTATCTTCACGATTTATAGATACCATTCCTAAAAAACAACATTTTGTATTATAAGTCCATCTAGCACATTTGTGATAGACTTACAATTGTTTTGCACGATGTTTCTTTGCAAAAGTGCTTTTACCTGTTTCTAAAAAACAAAATAATCAACCTTCATATACAGGATCATTCAAACCAATGGATTCATTTTCACTAGGAAAATTATCAAAGTAAGCTTTCAAACGATGTCCATTGACCTTGAAAACATTACCATTCTTTGGATTCTCAATATCAAAGGCCCCATAAGGATATACATGTTTCACAACAAATGGACCGCTCCATCTTGATCTTAGCTTTCCAGGAAATAAATGGAGTCGAGAATTATAAAGCAAAACTTTTTGACCAACATCAAATGTTTTTCTCAAGATTCTTTTATCATGAAAGTCTTTGATTCTTGCTTTATGAATTTTTGAATTCTCATATGCATCATTTCTTATTTCTTCAAGCTCATTTATTTGTAACTTACGCAGCTGACTCGCATCATCCAGGTTTGAATTGAAAGCTTTAATAGCCCAATAAGCTTTGTATTCAAGTTCCACAGGCAAATGACAAGGTTTTCCATAAACCAACCTATAAGGTGACATACCTAATGATGTTTTAAAAGCAGTTCGATAGGCCCATAGTGCATCATTAAGTCTTAAAGACCAGTCCTTTCGATTAGGGTTCACTGTTTTTTCCAAGATTTGTTTGATCTCCCTATTAGCAAGTTCTACTTGTCCATTTGTCTGGGGGTGATAAGGGGTGGCAACTTTGTGTGTGATTCCATATTTCTTCATTAAAGACTCAAATGGCTTGTTACAGAAATGTGTTCCACCATCACTTATCATGGCCCGAGGGATTCCAAATCGACTCAAAATGTTTTCTTTCAAAAACTTAATGATTGTTTTATGATCATTGTTACGACTTGGAATTGCTTCTATCCATTTTGAAACATAGTCTACTGCGACTAATATGTACACAAAACCAAATGATGGAGGAAATGGACCCATGAAATATACAACCCAACAACCCATGATCTCAATGACAATAATAGGATTTAAAGGCATCATGTGATGTTTTGAAATAAATCCCAAATTTTGATAATTTTCACAAGTCTTGCATAATGCATGTGAGTCTTTGAAAATGGTGGGCTAGTAAAATCCACTTTTTAAGATTTTTGCAGTTGTTTTTCTTAATGAAAAATGACCCCTACATGACTCAGAATGATAAAATTTAATGACACTACTTACCTCATTGTCGGGAATGCATCTTCAAAATATTTGATCAGGACAATATTTGAATAAATAAGGGTCATCCCAATAAAAGTTCTTCACTTCATTCAAGAACTTTCTTTTGTTTTGGGTACTCCAATGAGTTGGCAAATGTCCTGAAGTAAAAAAAATTAACAATATTAGCAAACCAAGAAATTATAGAGATAGAAAATAAGGAGTCATCAAGAAAGTAGTCATTAATTGGTATGATATCAGATCTCAAATCTGTTGTCAATCTTGGCAAATGATCCGTGACAATATTTTCGGTACCTTTCTTGTCTTTGATTGTGATATCAAATTCTTGAAGTAACAAAATCCATTGTACTAGTCTAGCCTTAGAATTCTTTTTTGAAAGAAGATATTTCAAAGCTGCATGATTACTAAAAACAATAACAGATGAGCCGACAAGATAAAATCTAAAATTTTCACATGCAAATACTACTACAAGTAATTCTTTTTCAGTGGTGGTGTAATTCATTAAGTACTATTTATAGTTTTACGTAGATAGTAAATCACATAAGGTTTCTTATCTTTTCTTTATCCCAAAACAACACCCACGGCATAATCATTAGCGTCACACATTATTTCAAAAGGTAATGACCAATCAGGAGGTTGAATGACAGGAGCAGAAGTAAGCAAGTTTTTAAGCTTAACAAAGGCTTTTTCACATTGTTCAGTCCATTCAAAAATATTTTTCTTTGTTAGAAAGTTACATAATGACTTAGATATAACACTCAAATCTTTGATAAACCTTCTATAAAAACCAGCATGTCCTAAGAATGATCAAACATCTTTAACAGATTTTGGTGTTGGCAAGTTGGCAATTAACTCAATTTTAGATTTATCAACCTCAATTCCTATTGATGAAACAATGTGACCAAGTACAATGCCGTTTGTTACCATAAAATGAAATTTTTCCCAATTCAGCACAAGATTCTTCTCTTCACACCTATTCAAAACCTTTTCCAAATTAGTTAAACAATTATCAAATGAATCACCAAAAACAGAAAAATCATCCATAAATATCTCAAGAAAACGTTCAACCATATCACTGAATATGCTAAGCATGCATCTTTGAAACGTGGCTGGTGCATTACATAATCCAAAAGGCATCCTTCGGTATGCAAATGTACCAAATGGACATGTGAAAGTAGTTTTCTCTTGATCTTCTTGATATGCAAAAGTACCAAATAGACATGTGAAAGTAGTCTTCTCTTGATCTTCCAATGCAATTTCAATTTGGTTGTAACCTGAATAACCATCTAGGAAACAATAAAATTCTTGATCTACAACTCTTTCTAAGATTTGATCCATGAAAGGTAAGGGGAAGTGATCTTTTCTAGTCATTATAATAAGTTTTCTATAGTCAATGCACACGCGCCAACCAGTAACAGTCCTAGTTGGAATTAACTCATTTTTCTTATTTGTTATCATAATGACTACAAACTTCTTGGGTACAACTTGGGTAGGACTTACCTATTTACTATCAAAAATAGGATAAATGATTCCATTATCTAAAAGCTTAATGACTTCATTCCTCACTACTTCTTTCATATTAGGATTAAGCCTTCATTGCATTTCTTTAGAGGGTTTAGCATTTTCCTCTAAATAAATCCTATGTGTGCAAATCAAAGGACTAATTCCTTTTATATCAGCTATGGTCTATATTAATGCATTTTCAAAGTTTGTAATAACTTACTTTCTTGATGTGCATTAAGTTTGGAAGAAATTATTACCGAAAAAGTTGTATTTTCTCCAAAAAAATGAGTATTTGAGATTGAATGTTGGTTAAACACATGAAGGTATAGACTTAATTGATCGTGGTGGCAACTCTTCATTTTATGGTCTCCAATTACTTGCCTATGATTCTTCCAGAAAATAGTTTACAAATTCTCAGATTTATTAAACTCAATTTCATTGAAAATAGTTTCAAATTAATCATGAACTAATTTGTCAATAAAGTCCTCTTCCTGTAAATCATTATTATCTCCAGATTGCTTGCAAATGTTGAAAATATTCATCTCCAATGTCATGTTTCCAAATGATAGCTTCATCAGTCCATTCCTACAATTAATCAATGCATTAGAAGTTGCAAGAAATGGACGTCCTAAAATAACAGGAAATGAATTACATACTTCAACAAGTTGTGTGTCCAAGACAATAAAATCCACAGGATAAATGAATTTATCGACTTGTACTAACACATCTTCAATTATTCCTCTAGGCACTTTTACAGATCTATCGGCAAGTAAAAGAGATATAGAAGTTGGTTTTAACTCACCTAGATTGAGACTTTGAAAAACTGAATATGGAAGTAAATTCACACTAGCACCAAGATCAAGTAAGGCTCTTTCAATTTTATGCTCTCCAATAAAGCAAGAAATTGTAGGACAACCAGGGTCTTTATATTTCAAAGCATTATTGTTTTGAAGAATAGCACTTACTTGTTCGGCTAGAAAGGCTTTCTTTTTCACATTCAGTTTCCTCTTCACAGTGCATAGATCTTTCAAAAATTTAGCATAGGAAGGAACCTGTTTAATTGCATCCAGCAAAGGTATATTGATCCTTACCTGTTTGAAAATTTCATAAATTTCAGAGTTGTGATTGACTTTCCTTTGTTTGGTCATGGCTTGAGGAAATGGAAGTGCTGGTGGTGAATCAGTCGTTTCTTTGCAATTTTCAGATTCATCCCCTTCCTTACCCTCAGAGATTGATTCATCATCTTTCTCATAAGGTTCAAGAGAGGGTTTTTCAATAACCTTACCACTGCGCAGAGTAGTGACTGATTTGACTTGATCCATGTGTTGGCTTCCGGAACTACTTGCATTTGCATTGTATTGCCCTTTGGGATTTTGTTGTGTTTGAGATGGAAACTTACCTTTCTCTTGGAAACTGAGAGCAGATGTTAATTTAGCAAGAGTATCTTTAAAATCTGTCATGTTTTGAGCAAGTTGAGTATTGATTGTCTCTTGCTTTTCAATGAATGCATGCAATGTTTCCTCAAGATTTCTTCTAGGAGGTGGAGCATAAGGAGGTGCATATCCATGAGAATTTTGGAAATTATGGTGTGCTTGAAACTGTGGTTGTGAAGTTTGTGCATTGTTGTTCTCACTCTTCCAACTAAAATTTGGGTGATTTCTCCAACCAGGGTTGTATGTTTGTGAGTATGGGTTGTGGTTGGGCCTTTGGAAACTGTTTAAAGCATGGGCTTGTTCATGGAGACATTCTTTAAAAGAAGGCAAGGTTGGACAATCGTTGGTTGAGTGTTCATTTGTTTCACAGATTTGACACACAATGTTTTCAACAGATTTTAATTGACCACTCTTTTTTAATTCTAGTGCCTCGACTTTTCTAGCTAAAGATGCAAACTTGGCTTGAAGGTCATGATCTTCCCTAAGGTTGTACATACCTCCATTAGATGTATGAGGTTGAGTTTTACTCGGTGCCTCATAAGTACCTGCGGTGTCCCAATTTTGAGCATTTTCAGCTAACAAGTCTAAGTACTCCATTGCTTCATCAGGGTCTTTATCTTCAAAAGTTCCATTGCACATCAATTCCATCATTTATCTATCTTTAGATGTTAACCCTTCATAAAAATATGAAACCAATCTCCATGTTTCAAAACCATGATGAGGGCAAGTATTAAGCAAATCCCGATACCTATCCTAACATTGGTAAAATGTTTTTCTAGGTTTTTGAGTGAAAGTGGTGATTTTTCTTTTGAAAGAGTTTGTTCTGTGAGATGGAAAAAACTTCTTTAAAAATTGTTGTTGCATTTCATTCCAAGCATGAATGGATCCTAACCTAAGATTTTGTAGCCATGTTTTAGGTTTATCTTTTAATGAAAAAGGAAAAGGCTTTAATCTGATGGTGCTCATGCTACAATTTAAGTCATTAAACGTGTTACAGACTTCTTCAAATTCTCTCAAATGCAAGTATAGATTTTCTAGATCTAAGCCATGAAAAGAAGGTAAAATTAAAGTGAGATGCATCAGGAGGGAAAATTATGTATGAGGGTGCACTTGTTCTTATAGGATTCATGTGATCTCTTAGTGTTCTAACTTGGTTATTCTCATTACTCTCATTATGAAGTGACTGGTTATCTTCTTCGGCTATTTTTTCTGAAAATGATGAGGATATCCTACAAAGTCTACCATCTAATATACATGATCAAACTCTCATGCACGTGTAGGAAGAAAATAAAAGAAGAATGAAACAAAAAAAAAGAAAAAAAAGTTAGATATAAAAAAATGAAAAATGAAAGTAAAATAAATATTATAATTTATAAAAAAATTTACCTCCCCGACAACGACGCCAAAAACTTGACATGATTAAAAAGTTGATGTCTTATCCCAAGTGTAGGAGTGTCAAAGTAATTAATAACTCGGCAAGACCGTAGTTGAATCACATAGATGTTAACTATATAAATTATAAATAAAAAAACAACAACAACAATAATAATAATAACAACAACAACAATAACAACAACAACGATGATGATGGTGATGAAGATGAGTTAAAGAGGACTTTAAGATGTACGATTAATGTGAAGATTATACAATGATAAAAACAAATGTCAAGGTTAGAGGATACACTAATAGTATTAGAGATAAGTAAGGTATAAACTCTTTATTAATTATCAACATGATCATATTAATCATCTTATTTACATAACACCATATTTATAAATTTTATCAAGTATTCATGATGCTAACTTATGTTGACAACAAATCAAGTTCCTCTCATAATAATGATATCGGTCGAAGACTTACGAAAGATCAAGTATTTGATGTACCAAGTGTTATACAATACAAATCTAGATTAACCATTTAACAAGGTATTAAGAATTAATAAGATAAAAATGATAAGACATGTTAATAGCAAGTTGTTTAGGATATAAGCATTGAAGTTCATATTGAGTTTATATTTACTTATCCTAATACCATTAGTGAAACCTTTTCACCTTGACATAATTAATTTAGCTAGACATTATAAAAGAGAAAAACATAAAGAAATAATATAAGAACATAAACATGATATAAGTTAACTAAGTATAGTAAAGGAAATGAAAAGCATGAACAAGAGATTAATGAAAGCAAAACTTAAGTATTACAAAAATATAAAGAGAGAGAGTAAGAACATGATCTTGATATGGAAAAACAATGCCCAAATAAATGGAAAATGCCTCCTTTTATAGGCTAAAATTCAGAACTATTCATTTGTAATTGATAATTGATGTAGTGGCCAACTATGGATTAGTGGACTTGGTGGATAGCATCACTCAAGCACTTTAGCTAGCTGAATTGATATTGATGCAATCAGAATTTGGCAAAGTGTCCTTCATGAAAGTTGTAAATTATGTTTTCCTTCCACCCACCAAATTTCAGATCATTTAGAGCACTACAGCTCGAGATATATCTAAATTAAAGAACAGGGTTGCTGGTGAACGTGGTGGATAGCCCTCATGCTCTTATCTAGATGAAATCTCATTTCTACCATCCAAATTTTGAGCTAGTCCTCTCATGAAAGTTGTTGGAAATTGTCTTTTCCTTCCACCCAGCAAATTTCAGATTATTTGGACTTCTAGAACTCCAATTATGGGTAAAAATATGCATGGTGTTTGGGCTAGATTGCAAGACAGATTCGAACTTCTCTTTTATGGCCAAACTTTGAATTTGAAAATGGAAAATTTGGGTCTTTCTATACCCATGAAAGTTGTAGGCCTATTTCTTATCTTTCCATCCATATAAATTAATATGAAATCCAAGATCTATAGCTCCAAATATAATCTGATGACTGAATAGTGTTCGAATTTGAAGTGAATCGGCATCTCCTTCGTAAGCTTAGCCTTTTCTTTATCCTTTCACTTTCAATAGTTAATTACACCAATCAATTCTTTGAATTGTGAGAATACCTGCATTTAAAATGAGCATTTATCATAAATTAAAGGTATCTTGTATTATCAGACATGTTATTATAAAATATGCTCTAGTTAAGGAGTTATTGATACTTCAAGTGCAAAATGATGATATAAGCGTTGATAAAAATGCACTTTTAAGTACTAATCACTTAGTAACCATTCTTAAAAAGATCTATTATAATACTTCTTGAAATATTCAGGTTTACAAACTCTAACATTATTATCACATAATTCTGTTCATATACTCATTTGACATATATTCTTAAACCTCATTTTCACACACACACTTTAACATATGATTGTGACCCAATTCTAGGTTATTCTCTCCAAAAATTCACTTTTTCTCAAAATAAAAATAAAAAAAAATAAAATAAAATAATGGCTGGCAACGTGGAGAAAGTACGTCGGAAAATCAAGCTGCAATTTTTGAAGAAAATTCAAGGCCTAATTGTACCCCATTATGCCCAAGAACAGATAAAAAATACAAATTCAAGGTCAAATTAAATGATTATTGGATGAATTTGCATAAAAAATAATTCCAATGGCATAATTAAATTTTTAATAGGCCAATTATGTTTAAGAATTAATTTAGGTTCTATTGAAGGATTTAATTAAGTGCAAGAACTTAATTATACTTTAAATGGGTCAAATTAATTTTATTTGGGGCTTAATTAGTGAAAAATTAAGTTTGAGAGCCTAATTTAGGTTTAATTGAGAAAATTAGAATTTTAAGAAACCAAATTTAATTTTTACCAAGTTAATTGATTGAAATTATGGGCCAAATTGTAAGAAATTTGACGTTTTAGGATCAATTAGGGGCTAAATTAACAAAATCCGAGACCAAGAACCATTATTCAATAGGTGGCAAACTATGGGGTCTCAATTGATAAAAACCGGGGGGCAAAATTAAAGAAATTGAAAGTTTAATGGTCAATTAGGGGTTAAATTGATAAAATTCAAGACCATGGATGATATTGTAAAAGGCGCATAATTTTGGGGTTCCAATTGAAATTCAGCAAGGATGTAATTACATTAAATTAAATGTTTGGGTCAATTAAGGGTACAATTGCATAAAATTGAAAGTTGGGGACTGCTTTGAACTCCAGAGAAATCCCTATTTAAAACCTAAAATTGCGCCGTTTTGAGTTAAAAAAAGAAAAAAGAAAAAGAGGAGGGACTAGATGACACGTCGTCTGGTCCCTATTCATTATCTTGTTTATTTTTTCGAAAAAACTGGTCTGGTCATCCCCTTTGGAGGTGTATTTAATGCACTTAACATCTACCAAATTTGCCAAAACTTGCACGAAACTGATCACCAGACATCCCTCTATATCAGGGTATGGTCGGCACCGGCTCACTGGTAAATAAACGGACATGGCACCACCTCAAAAAGGCCAATTCAGGCAACCTGCAGCTGCAAATTTGACAATTTGACAGTGCGTCATGTCCACTTTGAGCCAACGGTTGGGATCCTTTTCATCTGAATCAAGGGCTGAAATTTTTCTCCAGAGTAGACAAGATTGCCCTCTTCTACCGTCTATAAATAGATGTGGATTTGATGGCCTGAGGGAGGAGAAATTGGGGTCCAAAAATTGCAAAAGATAACCTGCCACCTGTTTCCATTTCCTTTTTTTCCTCATCAGCCATCTGTAGCTCTTTCATTTCTCCTTCTCAGCCATGCCTTCAGCCTCCACCACTACTGTCACCACCGGCTGGACAACCATTGTCTTCACCACACTTCTCCCTCCCCACTGATGCTTCTCCCTCTTCCTCCACAGCAATAGCAAGTCATCAGCACCACCTTTTTTGTTTTCTTCCTTCTCCAGCACCGGTAGCAGCAACGTCAGCGCCAACCTCCACCTCCACAACTGGCTTTACCACCATAATTTCCATCAACATAGCTCCTCATCAGTGGTAGAGCAGCCACTATAACCTTCTCTCTCTTCTTCTTCCAGCTTTCCTCTCTCTTCTATAACTTTTTCTTCTTCCTCCCACAGCCGACTCCAACCACCGTCACATCAGTCGAAGCCCCCTGAGCAACCGGACAGACATCCCTAGCAGGATCGCAGACCCTCACCACCTCAGGTGGTTCTCCTCCCTACATCGCCTCCTTCTTCTTTATCGGGGCCGCTGTATGCAGAATTCATTTCTGCATGTAGTGGCAGAATAATTAAATTTGCCAATGGGCCGGGCCAGTTTTGGCCCAGCCTAAATGGTTAAGCTGGTCTGGCATGGCCGCTAATTTTTTTAAAAAAATCCAAATTTTTTCAAAAATCATTAAAAAAAATCATGATTTTCTCAAATATTTTTCTATCCATTTTACATAATATCGGGTTGTATAATTGCACTATAAAATACAAATATGGTATTAAAATATCTGATTTTATAGGAAATATTTCAAAAAAAATTTCAAAAAGAAAAAATATTTCATTACATATGGCCAAATCCTAAAATTTTTCCAAGCATATATATTTTTTTAAAAAAAACAAAACAAAACAAAAATTACATCTTTTTCATGTTTTTTTTAAATATATATCAAAAATAGATATCGTAACCAGTTTATGATTATCCATTAGGATTTGGCCAAAATATAAAAAATATTTTTCCAATCATTTTTTTAGGGTCTAGATGTAGACTTTAATATTTATGAGGTGTAAAATTATATGATAAAGTACACTCTAAGGTATTAAAGATATAAGATGTAAATAAATATGATGCTAAAATTTAGACTTTAGAACGGTTAGGATTTAACCTGATAAGGTAGAGACTCTATCATGAAGAGAGATCTACCTTGAACCTTAGAAAAGACCAACGAATAGAAATTTGACTTAGAAAAAAAAATCAAACAAAAATGCAACTTACTATAGATAAGGTATACTAGGAGTGATGTGTCTTCCCCTTACACAACAGTCCCTTACTCAGACTCACGCAGACCATAGGTTCCTAGTGACCATAATACTAAGTGGCGACTCTTGAACATTAATCATAATTTTATGGTTAAATTCAAAACCCTTTACAACACATAACACCTAACATGACTAAAAGGTTGATGTCTTCTCCCAAGTGCAGGAATGTCGAAGTAATAAATAACCCGGCAAGACCGGGGTCGAACCACAGGGAGGTTAATTGTACAAATTATAAACAACAATTATAAAACAACAATAACAACAACAACAATAGTAATAATAATAATAACAATAACAATAATAATAATAATAATAATAATAATAATAATAATAATAGTAGTAGTAGTAGTAGTAGTAGTA
>NW_011500440.1:35513-35598 GCF_000495115.2 Populus euphratica | reverse complement strand
TGGATTATTATATTATTTATGTTCTTTTATTAAAGGTAACAACTAAGGGAAAAGGATAGTATACAATTTGCACAAAAAAAAGAGC
>NW_011500440.1:34512-34848 GCF_000495115.2 Populus euphratica | reverse complement strand
AGCACTATTCAGTGTTTGGCCTATATCTGGAGTTCTAGAAGTCCAAATGACCTCAACTTGACATTACCCTAGAAAGCTGAGACAATTTCCTACAGTTTTCATGTTCTCAAGTGGTTCCAATTTTGATAATATCAATGACATTTTGGGCAGACAAGAGAAGATAAGGATTGTCACCAAGTCAAGAGTTGGTCACCCACTCATCAATTAGTCATCAAATCAATAGTTCTTAATTTTGGCCTATAAAAGGAGGCATTTGTCATGCATTTAGGCATTTTGGTTTTCAAATCAAGATCATGCTCTTGTTTTCTCTCTTTGTATTTTTTGTATTGCTTATGT
>NW_011500440.1:7370-34309 GCF_000495115.2 Populus euphratica | reverse complement strand
TTGTTATCTTATTCATTCTTTGTTATCTTGTTCACTTTTTAATACTTTGCTTGTTAAATGACTAATCTTGATTTATGTTGTATAACACTTGGTACAACAAATGCTTGGCACTTTCATAGCCCATACTGTATGGTATAACCAACACCTAAGTTATAAAAGAAACTTGCTTTGTTGTTAACATAAATTATAATCATGAATGTCTAATGAGATTGACAAATATTAGCATTAATCAAATAATATGACTTATGTTATCATGTTAACAATTTATAAACTGATTGGAACCTCCTTTGTGTGTGGTTTTCAATTGAATAATAGGAGTTTATACTATACTTGTTTGACATACTATTAGTAGATCCTCTAACCTTGACATTTGTTATTATCATTGTCTAATCCTTACATTGATCTTCCATCTTAAAGTTCTCATCAATTTCCTCTTCTTCTTCTTTATTATTACTATTACTATTATTATTATTATTATTATTATTATTATTATTCTTGTTGTTGTTATTGTTGTTGTTGTTACTGTTGTTTTATTGTTATCTATAATTTATACAATTAACTCCCTATGGTTTGACCCCGATCTTACCGGGTTATTTATTATTTCGACACTCTTGCACTTGGAAAAAGACATCAATTTTTTAGTCATATCATACCTAATAATGACAATCTTTCTACTAAGAATATTCCTGAGGTAACTTCTCCTATATTATATTGTAGCAATGTTTTGGATATCATTTCTAGTTATCACTTACCTTTTAGGCATAACCAAGGCAAGGCTCCAACTCATTACTCACCAAATGGTGAAGAAAAAAAATCTAAGTACCTGATCTTTAATCATATAACAATAAAAGGATTATGTGACCCTCTTATAGAGTTTGCACACAAGCTGTTTCTTATCACATCCATTACAGAGTCCATGAAGCTTTAATAGATCATAAATGGTCTTTAGCAATTCAAGAAGAAATGGAAGCCTTAAATTAGAATAGAACTTGGGATCTTGTTCTACTACTGAATGGGAAGAAAATTGTTGGATGTAAATAGGTGCTCTCTATTAAACATAAAACAGACAACTCCATTGAATGATAAAAGGCAAGATTAGTGGCCAAGAATATACTCAAATGTACGGAATAGACTATTAGGAGATATTTTCCCTAGTAACAAAGCTAAACACTGTCAAAATGTTGTTATCCTTGGCTATAAATCTAGAACGACCCTTATATTAATTTGATGAGAAGAATGTCTTTCTTTATGAAGATCTTAAAGAGGAAGTATATATGGATATCCCACCAAGTTATATGTCATCTTCTCTTGGAATTGTTTGCAGGTTATAACGGGCTTTATATGGATTGAAACAGTCATCATGTGCATGGTTTGCTTGTTTTAGCATGGTTATAAGAATGTATGATTTCAACAAAGTAACTCGGATCAAACTCTCTTTCTAAAACACAACTACAAGGTAAGATAACTACCTTGATAATTTATATAGATAACATGATAATTACAGGAGATGATATAAAAGAAATCTACAAACTACAAAAGTAGTTGGCTATGGATTTTGAAATGAAAAACCTAGGTGGACTTAAGTATTTCCTTGGAATCAAAATGGCTAGATTAAGACAAGGCATATTTCTATCATAAAAAAAAAAGTACGTAATTGATCTATTTACTAAAGTAGGAATACTTGATTGCAAACCAGTAAATACTCTAACAATTCAGAATCAGAAACTTGGGGAGTACCCTGATCAAGAACCAACCAATAAAGAGAGGTATTAACAACTAGTGGGTAAGTTAATTTATTTATCTTATACTTGTCCAAAAAATTCGTATGTTGTGAGCATAATCAATTAATTGATACATTGTCCTAGTAAAAACCATATGGATACAGTTATTCAAATTCTTTGATATTTGAAATCAGCTCTGGGGAAGGGGCATATGTTTTCCAAGAATGGTCACTTAGACAATGAAGGTTATATAAATGTTGACTAAGCAGGAAACCTGTCCAACAAAAAGTCTAAATTAGGATACTTAAAGTTTGTCGGTGGTAACTTAGTTACGTGGAGAAGTTAGAAACAAAAACTAGTAACATTATCATATGTTAAATCCAAGTTTAGAGGTATGATGAAGGGGCTTTATGAGCTTCTATGGCTTAGAAGACTACTCTTAGAAATTAGCTTTGCTCCTAACTCAAAAAGGAATTCATATTATGATAATAAGGCTGCAATTAAAATATCTCATAATCTAATCCAGCATGACAAGACAAAACACATTAAGATAGATTGACATTTCGTTAAACAGAATCCTAAATAAAAAGTGAGTTGTTTTCCCTTCATTGGGTTAGAAGATCAACTTGTTGATATACTTACAAAAGCTATCTCCAATAAAAATTTTCACTGCTCACTTGACAAGCTGGGTATCAAAGATGTTTTTACACTAACTTTAGAGAGAGTGTTGGTGTGAGCTGTATAAATCTATATACATCAGGAAACTATAGTTGTCATATTTAAATATATCTCCTATTTATATACATCCTAATAGTTATGGGATAGTAGTTGATTCCTTTTCAAAGACAGCTAGTAGAGCTATACAATGCTATGTATATATATTCTGTTTCAGAAATAAAGATGGCATGAAGAATTCTTTTAGGAAAACTCTTTAAATTAACATTTTTAAGATACCCCATCACTTTTGAGAAGGCCAAAACATCTTTCAATAACATTACAAGCTTACGAGAGCTGCATATTAAAGTACTCTTCATAATTTCTAAGTACATATATAATATCTGCCCATTCTTTTAAACGGTATTTTATCTCTTTATATGTTGCAAGAAAACCTCTTCTATTTATGTATCCAGCATCAACCAAATAATATTGACCTAAAACAATTGAAACTAAATGTTAAACGCAATATATTTTTATTTTGACAAATAATTTACTTGTTTTTGGCTAAGTTTTATCTATCAACAAGACTTTCAAGCCATTACACCTAGTGACATATCTCACAAAACCCTTGAATCTATAGCAAATCTCTCCTAACCAGGAAACACAAACTTCATATCATAAAATATTAGAGGCAAGATGGTCTCTCCTTGTTTTGTGTTTAGATTTATCATCTTCAAGTGTTGTTATAGCTGTATATGTGTCGCTTCCAAAAAATTTATAAGAAAATAAAAGTACATAATTGATTTAATCATTTAATTATACAATTTTAGGGTTAGAATGAAAATATAGTTCATTTATGTAAAGAAGATAAATCCATACATATGCACAAATTTCTAGAACACCCATAAATATATTGTATTTGAAATTTAACAATAACCATGTGTTCCAATGTTTATTATACAAGGATACAAGCTCAACGGATGCACACCTTTGACACTTGAATTATGGATTTTGTGTTGAAAATTGAAACTAAATTAAGGCTTCGATGACTCTAACTAAAAAAAAAAAAAAAACTAATTGTCAACCATATATGTAGGTTTGAGTGATCGGCATGACCGGGCTTATTAAAAAAAATCCTAAACGTGTGTTTAGAAATAGGTTGTTAGTGAATACATGATCTTTTATAGGCTTTATACTATTCAAACGAGAAGCATAATAAGAGAAAGAAAGTTCAACATTAGTAAATAATAGTGCTAATATGTGTGTGTAACCAAAATAAAAGGATAAAAATAATTATTAATTGAATTGATTAGACCAAATGAAGTTTTTTCAAAAATAGCAAATTTATGACAAATTTTAATTGATCGCTTCAATTTTAGCAATAATATAGTCTTAAAGTTGCTTTTGTGTGTGTGAAAGAGAGAGACCTTTGACTATAGTCTATATGGAGAGCACAAAAGTTTTTTTATGTCAAAAAGTTAATATCCAACCAAAATACACTATTGAACTCCTATTTTTTTATTTGTCTGGAATATAATAATCCCCACTTTTTTTTTTCCTCTAAAGCTTTTTTACTTGTTTTATTTATGAATTAATTTTTAGATTTATGTTCACTTTCTTATAAATTACTTTTTTTATTAGAAGTAACTAAATTATACCAACATACTTGTCAATAAAACCATACATACATTCCAAAAATATTGGATTAAGCAACTCAAGATTGATATTTGGCCAGCCACCCATACTAACTAGGGTACACAGTAACAAACGATGGACTATTCATGGACTAGAGCTACTTGGCTAGCTATGGATCATTCGCTCAAACCTTGCTAGCTAGATGTTGTAACGAAATATAGCAAAGACCATGCCATGTGTATTCAAATGTACTAATATAACTAAATCCAATATTAATACTGTGAGAACTAAACTGAGATGACCTAGACTTCTATATAGAGCAAAAATTCAAAATGCTGATTATATGTTATGTTTAAAATGTTCATGAATTGCAGGTTGCCACCTATATAGAGAGACTAATTATCTATTATTTTTCAGGGTGGTTGATTATAACACTCTAACCCTCATGAGATAAATAATGGCTTTCATGAATTTCAGATCAAATATAACTTTCTATGGCAGACAAACATACTTTTTAGTTCCTCACAGAAACTCCTACAAAATAAAGCACTCATTATTGTAGCAATAAATGAAACACAAAAGCATTTGAGCAGACCCCAGAACCAAAAAGACTAGGAGAATCCCTTAAAAAAGAAAAAGAACCCATGGAGGCCCTGTAAAAACAGGCAAAACATAACATTGCAAAGGAAAGAATAAAGAAGAAAACTTTTGTTATCGTACAAAAAAAAATAAGGATTAAGGAGAATGCTTACTTGGTTAATATATATATATATATATATATATATAAACCAAACACATGAGAGAAGATATATAAAGAGATTTGTAGCAATTTATTGAGCTATAACAAACATCAAACAGTGATAAAATACAACTCATATATGATGTATTATAAGACCAAAGACTCTAGGGAATAGGAAACATCTTGTTAAACCCGACCATCTAATTAAAAATTTAGTTTTAAAATAAAAAATCTTAATTTTAAAATCAATGAATACCAAATTAGGGTTTTATTGAACAAGTTAGGAGCAGGTAAGGAGAAAATTGTAAACATAACTTGAAAATTTTAAATTAAATCTTTTAATTAATTAAAGTATTGTAACATCACTATTTTAGCCTTAAAACACAGGATGGTTGTAAATAAAAAATTGAATTTAAACAAGATAATTAGTTAGGATGCGTTTTGGAAGTGTAGTTGAATTATGTATTTAAAAAAAAAAATTCTATTATTATCTTGATGTAAATTTTAAAAAATAAAAATAAAATATTATTTTAATATAGTTTCAAATAAAATATACTTTAAAATGTGTTTCTTAATAAATTTAATTTTTTTATTGTTCAAATATAAATTTTAAATATAAAAATAATATATTATTTTAGTATATTAAAAAAAAAAAACCATCATCTACCCCTACCGCCTGGCAAACCTTTATTTTAACAGCGTGATCTAAGGAGCGTGTTGGGGGTTGCTGGCAGAGGGAATACCCCGCCAGTACTTTGGCCGCGAGAGGCTCTGTATCTGACGTGGGTCCATGCCATCGGTACCATAATTATCGTCTATCTTAAATTCCTCTTCTTTACTTAATATACCAAATATAGTTGTAGTGTCTTCATATTTTGCGTGTGATTAAAAGTTTTAAAAATTCATAAATACAATAAATTATATTCAAAATTCATTCAAGACTTTCAATAACATAAAATATTTTAATTGAATTTTCATGAGTAATTTAGCATTATTATTATTATTATTATTATATCTAATACATAATAATTTTAAAAAAAAATTCTTAAAGTTCAACTAAAAATTTATAATATTATTTAAAAACTATATAAAAATTGAAAAAACAAATGGATTAATATATTTAATTTTTTATAGTGTCAAAAAAAAAAGACCTACCTCCTGGAAGGGGGGAGGGGGGAGGGGCCACCTACCTCCTGGACACACCTACTTTCTGGGAGTGGGCCCACATGACGCACGTTTTTGGCATTGCAATATTTTTCTTATTAAAGGAGTTGTTCACCATTTTTTTTTATTTTTTTTTTGGAAAAATCTTGAATATTGATGACGAATCGTCTGCTTACTCAATTTGCAGTAATTTAAATGATCAAAAACTAGGCAAAAACTCACCTTTCATTTTCTTTCAGCCAAACAACCTTTTCTTCAACCGATTTTTCACCTAAAAAATAACACACACAACTTTATAAACCCACTTGTGCCTTGAAGTTATCAAAAATCAAAGATAAAAAATTAATTTATGATCCAAATCATTTTTAATCCCTATATATTTTTATTTTCTAGCAATTTGAACATTAATAATTATTATTATTCAATTTTTTTATCGAATGAAACATTTAAATACCAAACATAATCACTTTAGGATAAAAAATTATGACAATTAACTATTTTCTTTCTCCATCATTTTTTTTCAATGTTTCTCTCTCTCATTTAGAGACCTAAAATGAATAAAAAGAATCTAAAGAATAAAATAACTATTTTCAAAAAATTTGGATTAGATATATTTTTCTCTGTTGTTTACAATTTAGTTCCTTTTTTAATTTAGTATTTCTATCATAGTTACAATACTAATTCCATGTAATTAAAAGATTAAAAACAAAACTACACTATTTATATGAATAGTGAAGCACCTTCATGTTCCTAGTTATTTTAGATATTTTATGTAATAGTTAGTTTTCATCAAAGTAATGAAGTACTATTGAATTGTAATGCTACCACATGATTTTAGTCAAAAAAATTTTTTTTTTATTTTTTTATATTAAAATAAAAAAACACATTTAAATAGATTGATGAACAGTGATGATTGGTTTTTTTTCCGTGACTTAAAAATTATTGTCTTTTTTTTATGAAATATATAATTCTAAAAAGTTATGTGTGCCTAGTATATTTTGATTTAAAAATTAAAAGAAATAAAAAACAAAAAAGCTTTTCCTCAGAGAAATATAATATGATGCACTCAACAATTTAGAGAATTCCTATATTGTATTAGGTGACCTAGTTAAGGTCCTTACATCTAGTTGTGTATAATATTTAAAACACAATATGCAACAAAGTTAGGACTTTTTTTATGAATATAATGTTGTGTGCATCAAAGTTTTTATTTGTCAAATAACTAATTAAATCTTAAAATTTAAGATGTTATCAAGATATCATATATGATTTCTCTAACACAAATTCTCAAATGAAAGCTCTTTGAATTTAAAACTTATACTAATTCATATTATCTTATTTTTAATTTTTATCAAATAAATAGAGATTGTGAGATTTAAACTAGTAACTACTTAGTTATCAAAACTCTAATACCATGTTAAAAAACTAAATATTTAAATTGTTAAATGATATTTCAAGATATGATTTATATTATTCTATAACATTATTTAATATCAATTTTTCATATGATAAGGTTTGATTTCAATCAAAGTTATTTGTTTACTTTTATTTTATGATATTAAGCATAAATAAAAGATATTCTATATATATATATATATATATATATATATATTAAATTTAAGTTTATAACTTGAGATTTCAATTAGTTTAGATAAACACTTGCAAAACATTTAATTTTATTTTTGAACTTTTATTTTAGCTTGTCTCTTTAAATTTTATTATGATACTTTTTTTTTCTACAATTAAACTCATTGTTTTGGATATTAACAAGTATTATTTGACTATGAAGGTTCGATGATAATAGTTTTGAATCTTTACCTTGTCTAAAAAATAGATCAAGGTAGGTTTATATATTCTTCATTAAGTTCATTTTCATTTGACTTTTGTTAATTTTGGGGTGTTTTAGAATTTACAAGTGATGTATTGAGTTTTTATGTTGTTTTATAGGTGTTTTTAGATAAAAATAGCTAGAAAATAAAATTTTAACCACCCTTGATATATCAGCAACATATATATAGGTGATTTTTGGGTTGACGCCTAATAGGTGACGTGTCGTCTATTTATTAATAAAAAAACTTGATGTGCCATTTGCTCCTAAGGTGAAAACTTAAAAGAAAAATAGGAGCGGACATAGTATTGTATGCTTATAAGATAAAAAAATAAAAACCAAGCACGAGCATAGATTTTTATTAATCTATACTCTAAAAAGTGTGAGGAAAATACTATAGTTTTTCCCATGCCTTTTAGACTTTCCCTATTATTAATATACATTATTGAATCTATACTTTAAAAGGCACGATGAAAGTACTGTAGCCTTCCCCACAACTTTTAGACTTTTCCCATTGTTAATATACATTATTAATATATTATATTATTATAATTCTTACATTATATTATATAATAACATATATTAAAAAGTAAATGAATGCTAAGCTCTCTCTCTCTCTCTTTTAATTTTTTTAATTATTTTTTTTTGTTTAGTTTAGTTTGTTAATGTTAAATTTTTTTCTATTTAATTATCAAATTTTCATGACACGTATCTCGGGCTTGATTGATTAACTTGGTTTGACGGGTTAACTCAGTTAATTGTGGGTAAATCCATTAATTGTTTTCTATTTAGTTATCGTATTTTCATAACACGAATCCTAGGTTTGATGGGTTAACCTGATTTGAAGGGTTAACCCAGTCTTTTTCTCCATTAATTTTTTTTCTTTTTGTTCGTTTTTTTCTTTGTTTTCTTCTTTTTAATGAATCTATTTAATTATCATACTTTTATGACATGATGTTATAGTAAGATCCATTTTCTTTTTGTTGGTTTTTTTCTTTGTTTTTTTCTTTTTAATGAATCTATTTAATTATCACACTTTTATGACATGATGTTATAGCTAGATTCACATCCAATGCTCTTGGGTTCTCTGTTACAGTCAGACTCACTTAAACTTAAATCATGTAAGTTTAATATTATTATTAATATTATAAATATTACTCTTGAGTCAAGCATTGCAGCTAGACCCAAAACTTTTGAGTATATCTTTGCAGAAAGACTTAACACTCTTAGATCTTAGTATTTTTTGATATTTTTTATGTAAGAAAAAAAATTAACCAATGGTGTTTGCTTTTGTTTTTTTTTCTTTTTAAGCCTTTTACTTTGGACTGTACGATGCAATCCACAGTGACAAAACTTATGCCTTTAGTTTATTTGTTTGTTTGTTGTTTCTTAATATTAAATCTTTTCTGTTTAATTATCAGGTTTTCATGACATGAATCCCAGATTTGATGGTTTAACCAAGTTGATTTAGATTTTTTTTATTAGTTTTTTTCTTCATATAGATTTTTTTCTCTTTGCTTTTTCCTTTTTAATTAATTTTTTTAATTTAGTTCATTAATATTAAATATTTTTTCTATTTAGTTATCATACTTTCATGACACCAATTCCAATTTTGGCGGATTAATCTAATTTAGCAAGTTAACCAGTTAATTTAGATTTTTTTTCTTTTTTCTTATTAGTTTTTTCTTCTAATTTTATCTTTTAATATTGTATGCAGTTTACAGTAAAAGTTTGATGCTTTTAATTTTTTTTTTTTTTTGTTTTTTATCCCTTTCACTATGGACTGCATAGTGCAGTCCACGATGAAAAAGCTGATATCTTTTTTTCTTTTTAAATAATTTTTTTTTTATTTAGTTTCTTGATATTAAATATTTTTTTATTTAGTTATCAAATTTTCATAACAGGGATCTTAGGTTTGACAGGTTAACCCAGTCAATTTAATTTTTTTTCTTCATTAGTTTTTTTCTTCTTATAAGTTTTCTATATTATTTTTTCTTTTGAATTAATATTATTTTATTTAATTTAGTTCATTAATATGAAATTTTTTTCTATTACTATTGGTTGATGTTTTTTTTTTCTATTTAGTTATCTTAGATTTGGCTAATTAGAGAAAATTTTTTTCTTTTTGTTTTTTTGCCCCCTTTTTTTTTTTTTTGACAAGTTAATCTGGTTTGACGAGTTAGCCCAATTAATTCTGGGTAACCCATCAAATGTTTTTATTTAGTTATCAAATTTTCACGACACAAATCCAATATTTATCGGGTTAATTTGCTTTGAAAGATTAACCCAGTTAATTCATATTTTTTTCTTTTTCATCATCAATTTTTTTTCTTTCTATTGGTTTTTTTAATTAATCTATTTAATTATCAAAATTTTATGACACAACTTTACAGCCAGACCCATATCCAAGGCTATTAAATCTGATATAACAGTCAAATTCACTTAAACTTGAATCATGCAAGTTTAATGTTATTATTAATATTATAAATATTACTTTTAGATCAGATGTTGTGGTCAAATCCAAAACTTTTTGGCATGACTTTGCAAAAAGACCTAATATTTTTAAATTTTATTTTTAAATTTTTTTTATGCAAAACATTGACCCACAGCATCGCGGGGGTCATGTAACTAGTATTAAGGTAAGATGCGTGAGTTTTTGGTCCATAAACATTTTTAAGGTTCTTTATTTTTTTGATTTTTTTAATTAATTTTAGTCTTCAATATTTAGTTAATTTTCAATTAATTTTTATAATTTATTTTAGTTTATTTTATGTAGATTTATCACGGTTTAAAATAAACATTCTAGCATTGACCTAATGATTAATTTTAAAAATATCTATTTTTATTATATAATTAAGTAAAAAACAATAATTTACAATTTTTTTTTATAAAACCCAATATAATCCATGACTAGATTACGAGTTTGATAGGGTAAGCCATAAAACTCAGGTGGGCTAATGAATTATTTTCTCAATATTTTTTCAGAATATTATCTAATTTTTTTAAAGCTAAATTATATTTATAACTATTATTAATGTTATTTTAGATGTGTTAGATTAAGGGTAATGTTAAAGAAAGTCTTAAATTATTTAATTTGACACTAAGATAAATATAAAATTAATTTTTTTTTCAAAATTAACTAGCCATAAATACCGATTTAATAACACAATCAATTTTTTTCGTAACTTCAACTTTCTTTTTATTAAAACTATAATTGTAACCCGACGTCTTGCGGCAGTCATCAAGTCTCTCTCTATTAAAATAAAAATAAAAATAGTGTTATCGGAAGCTAAGATTTAAATGACATATATATTTGGTTTAATATTATGAAATGTAATCATTTATAAAATACAACAGAAAAGTAATGTAATGGAATATGTTGCGTGTTGCTGTTTTTTTTTTTTTTTGATTGGTTACAGACACGAGTAGAGTAACCAAGGCTTTTCATAAAGTTTCATCGAATCCTTTGATTTTTTGTTAAATATTTTAGTCCCTATGTTTTATTTTTATTTACAAATTAATATTTGGCTTATGTGTTTTTAAAATTTTACAATTAAGTTTTACGATAAAATTTTACAATTAAGTCCGATGATTATTCTTGATTATGTGATAGTCCAATATTACATATATTTTTTATGTAATGAGTCATAGTTTGAAAAAAATTACATAATTAAACATAAAAATGTGAGGAATCATATGATATATTACATTCACAACTAAAAATGATTTTTAGGATAAGAAAAGAAAAGGAGAGAGATGGAAGGCTGCAATGAGGAGTGTACTGGCGATCTGTCACATCCAGCAGAGTAAAGACGTATGGTACATAACTTCTATCCTAGGGGGGCTAGCAATTTCTGGCCATGTTAATGTGAGACTGAGATAGGCACCAACCCTAGCATAAGGATGGACATCTGTCTGCAAAGCATCACTCATTGCATTCCCTTCTCTTCTGTTTTTGTGATCATCAGCATTTTCATTCAGTGGAGAAAAAGAAAAAGAAAAAAAAGAAAAAAAAGAAAAAAAAGAAAAAAAAAAGCAAGAACAGACGTTTCATCCCTTCTGTTACCATGCCTGTTTGGTTGGCAAAATCTAGAGCCATTTCCCATCACTTAAACAGAAAGGTGGGTTTCATGGGAATTCTCCACCAAAATTTCTGGACTTCTTCTTGTTCTAGGCACTCTTTATCATCAATATTTATCCCAGCAGGGATTCATGAGGATCATCCAACTCCTCATGTATTTCCATTCAACTCATCAATCACCACCCGTTTCTCCCTCCAGCGATTCAAATCCACCAAAGCTGCAAGCCAACTTGAACAGCTCTACTCTACGGATGATGATGATCATGATACTAGCCAGGTAAATCTAATATCCAACCCCGTATTCTCTAGTGGGCCTGCTTATTTATGTTCTTCTCTTCTTTTGATCATGAATTGCTTCATTTTACCCGATTATCGAGTGTTGAGCATATAAGACAATTTTGGTTCACAAACATCACGGCCCGCTTGTCACCTAATATCTTACCTTTGATAAAAGGGGGAGAGAGAGAGAGCTATATATATATTATGTGCAAATTTGAACTTAAGAATCTAGTTTCATTTCAAATCCAGAAATTGTTGACGCAATTCTTATGTTGCTTTACGGATTGTCACACCATCTTTGGAGTGTTAAAATGTTCCGCAAATTTCATACTGCCACATGTTTACTCTAAGAACAAGGATGTTTTTAAGATGAACTAAAGATTTAACCTGGATTCTAGCAGGTTACAAACAGTAATTTTTACGTAGTTCGTATCCCTTATAAAAATAAATATGACGTAAGATTTGCGAAAATATCATTTTTGGAGAGAGAGAGAGAGAAATGCTTGGACGAGCGAACTTAGCATGTTTTTCAATATTTTTATATTATCAAAAAAAGAAAAAAGAATCCCATCTCCGATTATCTATAAAGACAAATTAATCCTCCCTCCTCTCTTCTTAATTAAAAAGAAAAATCCTGATACAGAAATCATGAAAACAATTTTTTTTTAGATTAATGTGGGTGTCCGGGCCAATTTGCGCGTACCACGACTAATCCCACGAGTCCTGAAGTTAACGATCATGTAAGCCTCCAGTGGCTATCATATGAGCAACTAAGGACTCGAACTTGAGACTATAAAGAGAGCAAACCCCTTGATCCTAAGTCCTTACCACTTGGCCACCATCTAGATGATTAAAGAATCTTTCTTCTTAATAAAGCAAAATATGGATCGAAGATTATCTACCCTAATGATATTTAACGCTAAATATCTGTCTCAAGAAAGGTGGAATTAGCTTCCCTTCCTTTGGGGAGGGGCAGTGATATCATTCCTTTTCTTTTTGGACAATCATCCACTACTATCCATACCTAATCCTTATCCATATATTGGTTCCAATCCTATATTTCGACGTTCTACTTTTTAAATAAAATATTTAGCACTCGAAAAAAATAAATAAAAAAAGACTGAGAGATGATAAGTTGAAGACGTGACGTTCTTTCGGCATAGTCTCACTCCCATATCGTTATCCAAACTCTGTTTCCATTGACGTTGACCACTTGGGACTCGATCTCTTGAGAAATAATTGACTGGCTGAGCACATATCTACTGTCACAAACTCGCATCGCTGTCAAAAAAAGAGACCCTTTTGTGATTTTTACACCTATTTATTTGGAGGCTGGACCAGCAAAGGCAAAAGCAAAATATAAACGACAAAGAAAAAAGAAGACCCGTATTAGGGGCGCTGATTCTTGAAAGTTGTATTCGAGTTCCCCACTTCCAGCTAATTTAGGCCTGGGCTTTAGTCTGTCGTATGGGTACCCCTAATTGAAGTTCATCTTATTGGTCCTCTCTCTGACTCCAGTTTCGTACAGTTTAAGCTCATCTTGGTCCAAAACGTTGTGCCCAATTAGTACTCTCGCTAAAACTAGATTGGCGAGCCGCATGAGTCGATCAATTTGTTTTTTAGCATATAAAAAAATGCTTCTACGACGATAATAATTTTAAATGAACGTCTTGTGCAGACACATAACTTCCTGTAAACTCACAACTTTCTTCTCTTTTTAGTTTTTAGAGTGTGTGCCAAATGGATGGGTTATTTAATCAAATCTTTCCTTGTCTCTCCTATTAGTTCACATGAGACCTTTCTGGATTTTGAAAATTGAACTCGTGATGTTCCAATGACTAGAAAATTGAAAAGATATCTTTCTGGTTTAGGCCCTAGATTTTCCCGGTGGGAAGGTCACGTACATACCTGAAATGAGATTCTTATCGGAGTCCAATGGCAAGAGAGTACCCTGTTATCGTGTTCTTGATGACAATGGAGAAATAATCATAGGCAGTGATTATGAACAGGTATAATTTTTCCATCTAAAAGAAATAATCCACGACCGTTAAATCTAGCTACAAGTACAGCATTACGAGTTGTTTAATGTTTGCTGCTTTTGCATGACGTTTTTTTAGTTGAGCGAGGAAATTGCAGTGAAGATTTATAGTAACATGGTCAGCCTTCAGATGATGGATACCGTATTCTATGAGGCACAGCGCCAAGGGAGAATTTCCTTCTACCTGACCTCAACTGGTGAAGAAGCAATAAACATTGCATCAGCAGCTGCACTAAGTGCAGATGATATTATCTTGCCTCAGGTACAGCATTTGTTACATTAGATGCTTAAATTCCCAGTTTCAGGCCAAATTGTCACGTCAATAGTATTAAGCAAGGCATTGATCCATCTGATGCACTGTCAGTACCGAGAGCCTGGAATTCTATTCTGGCGTGGTTTCACAATTCAAGAATTTGCCAACCAATGCTTTGGAAACAAGGATGATTATGGGAAAGGGAGGCAGATGCCCATACATTATGGGTCTAAGAAGCACAATTTCGTCACAATTTCGTCACCGATAGCGTAATATATCCATCCCATAAGCAATTGCAAATAACTTTCTCATATGATCTCTTAATGTCAATCAATGTTACGCTCGTATATAATCAAATGTTCTTGATTACTATTTATGCTGCATGTCAGAACTCAACTTCCTCAAGCAGTAGGTGTTGCTTATTCTCTTAAAATGGACAAAAAGGATTCATGTGTTGTCACATACACTGGAGATGGTGGTACCAGTGAGGTAATAACACAACAAGTTCTTTAGCCTTTTTACTCCTTCCGCTAGGATTTTGTGATTTTGCAGTCCAATTTCTAAACGGTAACTAATTTGTCAGGGAGATTTTCATGCTGCTTTGAACTTTGCAGCAGTGACAGAAGCTCCTGTGGTCTTCATCTGTCGCAACAATGGCTGGGCCATTAGTACCCATATATCAGAACAATTTCGAAGTACTATTTTGATCACTTCTCTTCTTCCGCTTCCAGTTTTATTTCCAAGTACAAGATTTCCTTTGATACAGCTTACAAGTAACTTCTACAGGTCCATGTAGACCAAACCGATCACATTATCTGGACCTATGCTGACCATTTTTTTTTTTTTTTAATTTTGTCTATGTAAACTAAGTGTGCATACCAGTTTCTTCTTTGTTTAAGTAGTTTACCTCTCATGTCACCTGGAATTGGCATATCCTCTAGGTCATGTCTATCAAGAGTCCTGAAAGGGAACTGGGAGCATCTTCTGATCCTGAAGTGCATGTAAAGTATACTGTGTGATAAATAATTTTCATGTTTGCTTATATAGCCTATGTTTTACAGGCGATGGCATTGTTGTCAGGGGTCGAGCTTATGGAATCCGAAGCATCCGGGTGGACGGAAACGATGCTCTTGCTGTCTACAGTGCAATACATGCAGCTCGCGAAATGGCCATAAGTGAGCAAAGGCCTGTATTAGTTGAGGTGAGATTGAACTTGATTGTAGGATTTTCTTGCCAGCATCCGAGACATGGATCCCTTCCGAAACTCACAATTGCCAAAATAACTTTTTTATATCATCCTGAAAACTAACAAGCATGTAAACCTTCAGGCCCTTTCATATAGAGTAGGACACCACTCCACATCTGATGATTCCACGAAGTATCGGCCAGTTGATGAAATCGACTACTGGAAAAAGGAACGGAATCCTGTAAATAGATTCAGAAAATGGGTGGAAAGAAATGGCTGGTGGAGTGAGGAGAAAGAATCAGAGCTCAGAAGCAGCATCAAGAAGCAGGTGAAAGTCGATAGAATTTTCCATATAAGCATCTTCTTCATTGTTCAACATATTTTAGTAGGTCACAGTTCAAGTTTTCTTTAACCTTCTCGCAGCTTCTGCAAGTGATTCAAGTGGCAGAGAAAACAGAGAAACCTCCACTCAAGTACTTGTTCTCTGATGTCTATGATATTCCACCACCAAATATTTGCGAGCAAGAGAAACAACTCAGAGAAACCATCTATGCACATCCTCAGGACTATCCCTCTGATGTCCCACTGTAGAACATCTGAGACATACTGAGAAGATAAGAGATGGTTTCGTCAATATTCACAGCAATGAAATAGCAAGCCTGTAACAAGCAACATCTAATCAACATCTCACGTAAACAGAAAATAAGAAAATAAAGAGAGGGTGATGCAGCTGTAAAGTTTCGAACTGTAATGTTCATGATAATATAAGTAATTTCTCCATTTTGACTAGTGTTTTTGCATTGTTAATCACAATAAAGAAAGAGAGAAGAATTTATCACATACAAGAAACGAAGCCTGATGGGCTGCTTAATAACAGTAGCTTAATGCAGCCAGGAGCTTAGATAGTTTATCAAACAATAACCAAACATCTGAAAGAACTTCAAATAATTGCTTCTGTCAATCTCAATTGGGAAAACTAATGAAATAATACATGAAAACAAACGACGGAGTGAGACCTGATCATTTTTATAAAGAGAAAGCCACTTCTAATGAAATTGCAAACAAAAATAACCAAAAACCACGCTGAAGAAAATCACAATCAAGTAAATAATAATATAGAAAGATTATAGATTAGTAATTAAATCTCAATTGAGTCATAGAATGATGATTTTTCATAGACCAGGTTTATCTAAATCAAGGGCCACTAACATTGGGTGGTCCTCCAAATTTTCAATTATGATCTTTTTTAACGCTCTACTAAAATGTTCAACATGCCAACCCCAAAATATGCTAAGTGCTAATCAGCATTCTCGCCTTAAATTGTACCCGGAGGTCCTCCGAGCTCCTATGGCCTCGAAATGAAATTTAAAGAAGAAAAAAAAAAGAAAAATAAAATCCCATAAGAAGACCATGTCTAGCAGTCAGAATTATTTTTTTTAAAAAAAACAGAGAGTTCGGAGAAACCAAGGAGAAAGACCGCGCGTTGACAAAGCTAACGAAACAAGTTTTTGTCTTTCACTACCTCGCAATCTTCTCTATGTAACTGTCTTCGACGGCAAAATTACACATCTCCCGTGCATTTTTTGGACATTCCAAGCATTTTTGTGGAATATTCCCAGGAATCTTTTCGATTCTTCAATTAACCAAACACAAACAGTTTCTCACTTATCACAAACTCCTCTCCGAAACATAACAAAACTTCATTGCCTCATCAATCTTAATCTCATATTAGAACTGCTATGGTTATAATATAAATTCAATTTTAAGATATTATATATTATTAAATTATAATAGTTATTTGATATAATATTAAAATTTTAATTATTAAATAATCACGGTTTGAATTTTATTATTCTTATTTATTTAATTAAAATTAAATATAAAATAGTATATATCTATATAAATTTTATGTTTAAAATATTTTTACTTAAAAAAATATATTAAAAAACAATATAAATTATACCTTATTTAAAAATTTAAATTATTAAATTAAAATAATTTTTTCCCACTATTTTAATATTTTCTTAATAAACCTTTTATTATACCAGTCTTTCAAGGCCATGCATCACCGAGTGCCTTAAATACTGGGTGAGATTTAAAAGAAAATTCAACTTGGGAGTTTAACTTGGTGTTTTCTATACATGGAGAGTCCTCTTTCGCCCTCTCATGTTGTGATAGCTTATGATGCTACTAAGGATCGTGGAGTCCATGAGCTTAAGCTCACTATTGATGCAGTGAGAATGAGAGGTGACATTCTTCGTGGAGGTGATACCCTTGTTGTTCATGGAGTTCTTCATAGAGTGCTTCATCCATGTAAGTGTTTGATTTTCTGTCTCGGTTGGTGTTATATTACTCATTGGCTTTTCAATTCCTTTCACTGTTTGTAAATGAGGTTTACTTTACCGAAATGGGAAAGGTTTTCATATAGCTAGCAGTTCCTTTCTCTGGTATTGCGTTATTCATAATAGAAAAATGCCTGGCAGAATGCTGCTGTTGTTTGCAAAATCTTTTGCTATTATGAGAAAGGAGAACGGATTTTGTTTTGATTTACCTTCCATTTTTTTTTTCCATTTTCTGTTGGCATAGTGGGTTATCAACTCAAAGTATGTCCTGATTCTTTTGCTGGAGCAAGCAAACGGCACATAGAAGAGGAAGTCACAAAGAAGCTTGATGCGTATGTCAACATGCTCCTGCAAAGTGCTGAAGTTTGTGAAGATGAAGGGGTAATTAATACGTGTTCTTTTATCTTTAGCATAGATATGATGTTAATTTATACAGCAGCGATCCGAGTGATTCTCCTCATAAGAGCGCTATCAATGCTTTCAACAAATTTTCTACATCTTGAGTTTCTTGCTTATTGCATCGTTATCAACCATAAAGTTACATGAACTGCATCTTTACTATGCAGAGGACCTATTAGGGCTTCACTCAGTTATTCTTATGTATGTATTTGTAAACGTTCCTGATATAGGACTGATTTCCTTATGGAGAGGCACTCAGTTTCAATTCTTATTTTCCTCATTTCTAGGGATGAAAACATGTTTTCCCTCCTCAAACAGGTCAGCATCGAAGTTAAAATTTCTGCTGGGACTCCCACAAAGCAGGTTGTTGTGCAAGAAGCTGTAGCGTGTAATGCAACATGGGTTGTGCTTGACAGGTAGTTATTCTCTTTTACTGTTGCGTTGAGCTCTTAATTCCTTCTCCAGTGTTTTCCTGTTTTAATTCCCTCGTGCTTTGCCTCACAGTTAATGATAAAGGAATTGAAAGTTTTTTTTTTTTTTAAAAAAAGTCTTATACCAAACTCAGTTGTTTTATTATAACTTACAATAATCAAACTTTAGTCAGAAACATTTCAGATAGAAGCAATAAATGACATCAACAGCTATTTTATAATATCCTCTAAATAAAGATTAATCCCATCAATGCTGATGGATTTTTCTACTCATTTCTTTGTGTTTTTTATTTCCAACTCATGATAATTCACTTTCATGAAAACTGCAGAACTAATCTTCAAGGAGTTCCTTGAACTCATGTTCTAAGGAATTCACTTCACTTTTTATTTCTTCATCATCTTCTAATAAATCCCTCGATGTTTATGTATAATTTTCACACATTAGATGTATGCTATTATCAGTTGTTTGAATTATTCTATTTCTTCTTTTTCTTTTTCCTTTTCTTTTTCCGATTGACATCAGTAGTAACTTGCATACCTGGACAGGCATCTTAGAAAAGAGTTGAGGTTTTACCTTAAACAGATTCCCTGCAAGGTTGCACTGATTCAAGATAACTTGTCGGTGGTAATTGAGAAATCTCACACTACAGCAGAAGCAGATGCATTAGAGCAAAAGTTGTTCTATTCCATGTCCAAACCCGTTCCAGTAATTTTGAATTCTCCAACCAACGAAAGCAACAAGCAGTCAGTAATCTCTTGCAGAAGCTTTCCATCATTTCTGAATTCACTTGAAAGCTCCGATATGCCGGCCAGCTTGCTACCTTCTTCTTCATATAAATCACATGAGCACAAAAATTCTCTTGATTTTGACTCTTCTGCTAAGCAAGAAAAATCAGGTTAGCACGCCAATTAAACTTTCACTCTCATACATGACTAAACATTTTGAATCCATGTCTGCACCTTGTGCCTTCATTGTGCAATGCTGTCCCCGTCTTAGAAATCTGATATGCTTCATAACTCTTCTTTTGTACAGTAGTTTTATTATTCTTCGCCTAGGTTACAGGAATGTCAATGCATACATTTTGGACTTTTCATTATTTCTACTTGGTGTTAGATTTAGATCTTTCATTTAGTAACTATTTATGATTGGATCTTCATTAACTAGGTTTTTTAAGAGATTAATATAAATCATATCATAAAACCTTACCAAACAATTTAATCTATTAAGTTATTAACAGACTTATCTCTAGTATATTTTTTTTTACTAATTTATCATTGCATTAATCTCATTTGAAACAAAGGTCATAGCAATTAAAATATCACTGGAGTAACATAGAAGCTCCCCGATATCTCAGAAAACTGATAGATAGCTAATTCTTTAGAGGTAATTTTTTTATTGTGTTTAATATGTGTAGCATGCTGAATGCTGTGATCTCTTTTTAATAGATCCTTCGTTGTTTCTGCCTCCCTAAATGTACTGGAAAGCCAGGCAGTGTATAAGTAACATCTTGAAAATCGAACTTGTTCACTAGAAACAAACAAGAATGGTGCTTTGATATGATTCTAATGGTGGATAAGTAACAAAATATGATCACTAGTTTGAAAATATTAGACAAATGTATAGAACCACAATTATTTTTGTAGACTAGAAATGCAAGATCAAACCAAACTTCTTGCAACAAACAGAAAAATCATTCAGTTGCATTTGAAGGGGCTGTGTTAAGTTTAATATGTTAGTTACTGGAGTGGAACTAACTAATGTTATTCCAAAAAAGTTTATATCCACGCAGCTATTGCAGCAACAATTTGTGTGATGTCTGTGTTCACTCGGTCATAGCTCATGTATCTGCAGAGGTGAGAAGTATAGACAGCGACCGGGAAAATATTTGTGATGCATAGTTTACTTTTACCCATTCCTAAGGAAGTATTGATGGTTAAGGCTGCCTATGGACACCGGTGTGCTTTAATTGATAGTTAGTTCTTCAGAAAAATATCTAATGAATCTTGTTATAATGCCTTTCAGCTCCATCTGCTTCTAATATAACTATCCAAAAGCACCTGAAAAATGTCTCACGATATAAAGCCTCAGAAGCGCCGATTCTTTGTTCTGGCTGTGGAGCAAGGACTGAACTGTATATCAAGGATTCTATGAGATTCAATTTTTCTGAGATTCAGTTGGCAACAGATGATTTTTCGAAGGATAACTTGATAGGAGAAGGAGGTTTTGGCCATGTATATAAAGGTAAACTACAAGATGGGCAGCTAATTGCAGCAAAGGTACGCAAAGAAGCAAGCACGCAAGGATTTACAGAATTTCAATCTGAGGTATATGTGTTAAATTTCGCCCGTCACAAGAACATTGTAATGCTATTGGGTTTTTGCTGCAAGGAGAACCTGAACATTTTGGTTTACGAGTATATTTGCAACAAGTCCTTATATTGGCATTTATTTGGTGAGTCATTATTGATGCTAGAAGCCCAAAATCATTCATTTCAATCTTTATTAGTTCTTCGAATGACCTTTCTTCTTCATCATGCTGATCTAAGCATAAACTTACTACTTGTATCGTTTTTATAGATAAAACTGAAAATATGCTTGAGTGGCACCAAAGACTTGCTATTGCCATTGGAACTGCTAAAGGGTTGCGTTTTCTGCATGAAGAGTGTCGTGGTGGTCCTATCATACATCGAGACATGCGACCAAGCAATATACTTCTCACACATGACTTTGTTCCAATGGTGACATTCTATGATACATCCAATTATCTATGTTTATAGTTCTTGTCGGTTTCCTCTAAATATGAGTTTTCATATCTTGTTTATCGAGCATGTGGATGCATGCAAATAGAGAAATAGGAAAAAACATTTCATGTAAAATGTTAATTTAGGGTGAATACAGAAGGAACTTATTCGTTTGTCATTGACAGTGGTAATGGTAGATTTTATGTCTAATTTTGCCTATACTCCTGGCTGTTACTTCACTGCACTATAGCTTTTCTCAGTGTTCCATTGGTTTCAGTCTTGCATTTGGAGTGACATATTGTGATCCTATCAATGCTTAAATTAAAATATATGTTCCATAAGCTTAATCTATTTCAAAATGGACAAACTTGTGTGTCCTGTCATTGGAAAGCTGATATTGTTTTTTCAGGTTCCTGAACATAACTGTGCTGGAGAAGGTCAAGTGTTTATGTACTATGTTATTTTTTACAAAATTATGAGATTTTATGTGCTCTATCTTAAGATATTAACTCAGAAGGAGGTGGAGGGGATTATGATAAATGTATTGATGATAGAGATCTTTGAGTTTGTTTTATTGATTTGAAATACAGTTTATAGATGGAGTCGAAGTTTCGGCTTGGGGTAGTTAATGAAATGATTTTGTTCACACAGCTTGGAGATTTTGGCCTTGCAAGATGGAAAACTGGCGATGACCCTGAGCAGACAAGGGTGCTTGGCACACTTGGGTAGATCTTCTATACTCCTTCCTATCTTCAGAACTGCACCTTGTACTCCTGATGGGCATATTTTATGCCTAATTATACCATTTAAACAATGTCAAGCCAGTTTTTGGCTCTTGTAGATACCTTGCTCCGGAGTACGCAGAGAATGGTATAGTTTCTGTAAGAACAGATGTCTATGCATTTGGCGTTGTTCTCTTGCAACTAATATCAGGACGCAAAGTAGTTGATGAGAAAAGGGAGGAAGGAAAACAATCCATTAGACAGTGGGTACGTCAGTGGTTTGTTTCTGTTGCTTCTGGGCAATGATCAAGTTTTCTTCATTTTTGTTTCAACGGCTATCCAATTCCAATATATTATGCTATATCACCTATTACTTTTTTCGTCTGACTTGTGTCTATTCTTTGTATGATGAATTTAGGCAAAACCAATGATTGAGCGCCTTGCACTACATGAACTCATTGACCCTCGTATTGGAGAGACATATGATACATATGAATTGTACCTCATGGCTAAAACAGCTTACTTGTGTGTGCAAAGCAGCCCTGAAATGCGACCATCGATGGGCGAGGTATTTGGACTTTGATTCTTAAAATTTAGTTGTTCTGAAAAATGTTTGAGGAGGAATGTCTATGAACTATTGAGTGTCATGGAAACATCTTTACCAGGATGTTGCTTTGCTTTACAGTAAAACATGCTGTAAATACCGTTCATGCACCTCCTTTCTATAACCACACATTACATGTTTCTACTATATATATATATATATATATATATATATATATATATATATATATATATATATATATATATATATATATATATATATATATTCTGTTTCTCCATGTATTTCCAATCTTTCTAATGCATTCAAGTAATTTTGTGAACGGTTCCTATCAAGGTGGTGCGCTTTCTTGAAGCAGAAAGTGACTATGCCCAGCATTTGGGGGAGCGATTTGCACGTTGCTGTGCAAAGCGATAAGGATGATAATGGTACAATATTTTCTGCTCACTTCTTTTCACTATCTATAATTCAATCTGTCCTGTAAGGAAGCTTTGGTAGTTGCAAGTCGTCGTTAGGGTTTTTTTTTTTTCCTAATCAATTGCAATACAATAAATCTCAACATCAAGATTGATACGGCTCATATAATATGCAATCGTGTACTCTGTCCAATGGACTTGTGAAGTGAAAATCTGCTTGTCATGGTGTTAACTTGAGAGATATTCTACAAAAAAAAAAAAAAAAAAACACAAAAAAAACAAGAAAAACAAAAAACTTGAGAGAGAAACTTAACAGGGAGTAAACATATCTTATGCCGACTATAAACTGTTTACAGGCTTCCAGGTTTTCATAAAATTTGTCCGCCAAAACACTAGTTTTCATAATTCAAGCATATGTTAGTTTTCAATTTTGATACTGCGACAGCATACTATATTCTCCTACAATTAGCATTCCTTTTTTTCAATGCATATAGAATTCAATCAAACTTTATGAGGTTACGAAGAGGCAGGACATAAAATAACGTGGCTGAAGTCACTTGGTATATATGTGGTGTCATAATATTTATAAATACTAGAGTAGTAGAGTTAGATTAAGTAAAACACATTTGAATCAAATACATATTAAAATCTAGCTATCTCTATGTAAATCTAACTATCTAGTTATTACAAATAGCAGCTAACAATGACTCTCTTGATTTTGCCTTAGCAGAATCGTATAAAACTCTGTCAACCCCCGCTAAGCCAAGTGTTTGAGAGTATTGAATGCGTAGCTTGGAACAAAGAAAAAGGAAGGCAGATTGACCAAAGACTTTTTGTGAACATGTCTACAATTTGAAGATGCGTTGGAACATAACAAACCCGTAGTTTTCTTATATTATAGAATGTATTTATATAAAAAATATTGTATATAAAAAATATTATAGATATATTCTTACGTGATAACCTTTATTAGTACTGTTGTATATTACCCTACACATCTATATAAAAAAAGTTGGCTAACTATTAGGTTAAGCCTCCTAATTATTCCTAATTTGGTATCAGAGTTTTCTGCAGCCATAACTCTTTTCTCCTTCCCTCCCCAGCCGACCTTTTCTCTACTTTTCCTACATGGATTTTATTGTTGTCGTCGACTTCTCTCTCTCCACCAGTGGTGCAGCACAGTCAGCCATCCATCCCCAAGCTGTTGTTGGTGGTGTCTTTTCTCCCCAACAATAACCTCCACTTGTAAAGCATGTCTTTGATTCTTCCTCACAAGTCTCTGTCGTTCCTTTGCCTCTCATGGGAATACACACTGCAGCTATTGTTCCTTTATCAAACATCTATCAAGTTGTTTTGTTAAAACTTACGAACACAAATTATATGTATTGGCAAATGCAGATGAAGTCATATCTCCTTGGTCAAGGTGTGTTTCATTTTGTTGACGGCTTAGTGTCGTGTCCTCCATCTCATATTTTTGACAGTTCTGCTGGTTCTTCCTTTATCATTAGCCTTTCTTTTCTTCGTTGGAAGAAATAATAATCAACTTATTTTGAGTGCTTTACTCTCCTCTCTCTCCATGAATGTGTTGCATCTCGTGGTAGATTGCTCTACCTTGTATTGTGTTTGGCACACTCTTGAGCAAACGCTTGCCTCTCCATCTAATTCTCGCATCATGCAACTCCATGGCTCTTTTCAAGACTTTTGGCAAGGTGACTCATCGGTTAATATATATATGCAGCAAGCCAAATCATTATTTGACGAATTGGCTGCTGCTGGTTGCCTAATATCTTTTAAAGATTTTAATCTCTATATGTTTCGTGGCCTTCGTGGCGAGTTCAAAGACTTGGTAACGAGTCTCATAACCAAGGCAGAACTGCTGTCATATACCGATCTTTACAACCACCTTTTTACCCATGAATTTTTGCGCAAGAACTCCTTCCATTCCATGGTTGCCGCTCCCTCTCTGCTGTCTTTTTCTTTTTTGTCACAATAGCCACCACTGTTGCCAGCACCACAATTTTCTGCTCACCATATTATGTCTCATCATAGCCCCAACTTCAACCGTAGTAAAGGTCGCTCTAGAGGTAATTGGCGTCCCAAAAGCAACCGTTACACTTTTCAGAACAGGGACCAATCTGTTGTAGATTGGCAGCCAAACCACTGGCAGTAGACCAAACATAACTCTAGCGCTAGGTAATGGTTTGGACAGTAGCATGTACGTTGCCAATTGTGCTCTAGTTTTGGTCACGTACGGCTCCCCATTGTTCCCAGTTTTGCAGCAGCATTTAACAGCCTTCTGCTCATCTTAATGTTGGGAATGTTTCTACTGCAACTTGGTTCCCCGAGACCAGCGCAAATCAACAAGTCACCCCTGATCTTGGAACTTTGACAAATTTTGCACCTTGTCTTGGTAATTATTATTTGCTCATTGGTGACGGTAAGGGCTTTAACATATCCCACATTGGACATACTACATTACATTCCCCAAAATGCTTGTTTATATTATCCAATGTTCTCTATGTGCCTCACATTATCAAACCATTGTTATCTGTTCAAAAATTCTATCATGATAATCATGTTTATTTTGAATTTCACGGTTCTATGTTTTATGTAAAGGATCTCTTCACCGAGGAAGTTCTCCTTTCGGGTCAGAGTCATGATGGTCTTTATGTCCTTTTCAAGTCTTCTGCCACATCAGTTCCTTAAACTTTTTGGTCTCCTTGCATCTCCACGACTGCCGATTTGTGGCATCGTCATTTGGGGCATCCAACCCTTTGCATTTTAAATTTGTTAGTTTTTAGCAATAAAATCGTATACACTCTCGATGTTCTCTTACCTAGTGTCAAGCTTGTCCTTTAATCAAATCGTCCCGTTTATCATTGTGACCTATGGGTCACAAAATTTTTTCCCCACTTGATTTAATTTTTAGTGATGTTTGGGGTCCTGCTCCTATGTTTTCTTCTAATGGCTTCTGCTATTTTGTTATTTTTGTCAATGCATATACCAAACATATATGGTATTATCCGCTTGTTGTGAAATCTGATATCTTTTCAACTTTTAAACGTTTTTAAACACTTATTGAGTGTCAATTTTCACTTAAAATTAAACCTGTTCTAACTGATTAGGGCGGTGAATATCGTAAAAAAAATACATTTTTTCAGACCATTGCTATTCATCATTAGTTAATTTGTCTTTATACTCATGAACAAAATGGCACTATTGAACATCGTCATCGACATATTATCGAAATTGGCCTAACCCTTTTAGGCCAGTGTACTGCCTTATTGTGATTTTAGAATTATGCATTTGAATCATCGGTATACCTTATTAATAGCATGCCTACTCTTGTTCTCCAAAATACATCTCCGTTTGAGTGTATGTTTCATCACACTCCTGATTATAACTTTCTCTATACTTTGGGTGTTTTTGTTTTTCTTTTTTGTGTCCATATCATGCTGAGAAATTAGATTTCTGGTCTTCTTCTTGTGTATTTTAAGGCTATAGCTCATCCCATCTTGGTTATCATTGTTTTGATTTAGAATCTTATCGTATTTATGTCTCCCGTCATGTTTGTTTTCATCAAAATGTCTTTTCTTTTGTTAAGTTTGAACAGGTATGATTAGTACTTAAAAGTGTATTTTTATCATGGTTTTATATCATCATTTTGCACTTGAAGTATCAATAACTCCTTAACCAAAGCATGTTTTATAATAATATATCAAATAATATAAGATACCTTTAATTT
>NW_011500440.1:0-6400 GCF_000495115.2 Populus euphratica | reverse complement strand
TACTGTTGTTGTTATTGTTGTTTTATAATTGTTGTTTATAATTTTTACAATTAACCTCCCTGTGGTTCGACCCCGGTCTTGCCGGGTTATTTATTACTTCGACACTCCTGCACTTGGGAGAAGACAACAACCTTTTAGTCGTGTCAAGTTAAGTTTGAACAGGTAACATCCTCACCGGTATCTCCCACCTAACCTACCAATCTTCCATCATTGAACCCACCTCCTTGTTTTTAGCCTACTACTTTCCAAACTAGCCCCGACAACAACCCAATTTTACCCTTTGCAACACCCTACTAGACCACCCCTTTGCCCATGGATTCTGCCATTATGCTTGTTTTTCCAATGATTATTGTACAAGAACAAGTTCTTTATCATCAGATGTGCATGTTCACAGGTCTGCTGTAGCAAAGCAGCCCGGTTCTGCAGTAGAACATCCCAGTTCTATCGTAGCCTCACCAGTGTTTGCAGTCTCGACTAGTCCCTCTACTGCTTCTCCAGCTGGTTTGTAGCTCTGTGTAGACCTCTCCTCATATCCTCTTCAGTCTTTTTTAGGTACAAGCCACACTTCTCCATGCCTAGCTGCTCGTCAACATCCCATGTTCCTTTGTCCAAGACAGCCCAAGAAGTGTTGTTTACCGCCATTGCCACAACTTTTACTGCCTCTTTAAGCCAGGTAGTTTCTCTTTCCTCTCACGAGCCATTTGTTTTTAATGATGCTAACAAATATAAGGCATGGCATAGTGCTATGCGTGAGGAAATTCAGGCCTTATACTCAAATAGAACTTGGATCTTAATGCTGTTATCACACCCGAACATTATGGCGACTAATTAAAAAAATATACCTTGATTGGAAAAAAAACATATATCTGGCATTTTGTTCTTTTAGAGGGGAAAAAAGGAGTTGTCACCTAGTATTATGGTCACTAGGAACCCTAACTAGTCAACAGAGATTTCATAGTACGGGAATGGTTATGGAAAAGGGAAGATACTATCTCCCTCTAAGTGTCCTACCTGAGGTAAGTTGCATTGCTGTTTTTGTTTAAAATTGCTAAGAATTTATTTTCTTTTTTCTTTTTTTACCTTTTCTTCTATGCTTCTAACTCTGGTACTAGTGCACAATTCCTACCAATATTTCCAACTCTAACATTGGTAAATATTGTGCAAATTCAAAAAATATGATATTCCTAACTTTAGCGTCAATGAGTATTTTTGAAAAAAATGAATTTAAAGAATGAAATTTCTATACCATTTTTCTTGTTTCTCCTTTATTTTTATTGACTCTTTTCAAATGGAAATAAAAAAATATTGCATGATAGATTTTCATTTAAAAATAATAGGTCATAGATTGAGCACATAACTAAAATAAATAAATAAATAAAACACAAAAAAATAAATCAAAATGTGAGGTGGCCACAAATAAATCTACAAAGGTTCCTAAATATTTTTGAAATTTTCTGATATTGAAAAGAGACTCGTTTGGCCAAATACCAAACAAACATGGGTATGAGAATTATGGTCAAGAAATATGGTGTGTTTTGCTAAACATACCTTTAGTAAACTCACTTTGGGCCAGATGGGCCTAAAGCCCAAATCCAACCCACTCTCTTTTTTAGGGGGGACTGAGTTTAGCTTAGTCCGCATGGACTGGGTTAGACTAAGTCAACCCACCCTAGTCACTGGCCAAGCCAGTGACCCGGCTGGGCAGCAGATACGCGTGGTTCAAACCACGCGTGTGCTACACAAGATGAAGGTAATTAAATTGCCTTTATCCCATTTCCTTTGTAAAATGTGCAAAAACAAAAAAAGAGAAGGAAAGCCTTACCTGATGATGACGAAGGCGACTGGCGAAGATAGAGATGAAAGTGATGGTTTTCGACAAACATTTTCTTCCTTTCTCTTGTGGTTTTTTGCTATGGGTTCTCTTTTCCTTTGGTTTCTTTATTCCCCTGTTTTCTACTCCTTATTTTAGTCTCTCCCTTGTCTCCTCTGTTTCCTTTTGTGTTAAATGCTGGGGTATTTATAGGGCCCAATCTTCCTCTCCTTCCACTTGACATCTCTTCCCCTAGTGAGCACGATTTGAGAGATAAGCACGGTTTGAGGGAGTCAACTTCTACTGGGACTAGGACGTGAAGTCTAGTCTTTATAATTACGGATTGTGATTATTATGAAGGATTGCTCTTCTATGTTTGGAATGGGATTAGGACGTTATTGGCATGTCGTGGCGGTGAAGGACACGGGAATTGGCTGAGTAGCTAGTGGTGGAGGTCGTGTTGTTACTTAGTCACAAAGAGCTCTCTCTATTATTAGAGGGAAGAAAATGAAGAATGAAAATGAAAAACGATGTTGTTTCTGACTAGAAGTGGCAATCTCTCAATTTGGTCCTCCGAGTTTCAACATTTTTTAATCGGGCCCCTAGACAGAATTTTGGTGCCTTTTACAAAATGATCCTTGGACCTTAAACACTTGTACTTTTGCCCTTAATTAACTCAGACATTTAATATTTATTCAATTATGCCCTTGATTTCATTAATTAAATTAATTCCATGCCTAATTAAATCATCCTACTTATTTATTTTTCAATCAAACTCTCAATATCCTTAATTAAACCCAATCAATGTTTAATTAAAACCCCATGCTAATTAATTCTTTCAATCTCTTTCAAAATTAACTTTTAAAGTTATAAATCCCTCAAAGCTTCCCATTTGTGTTATCTTGATCCAAACCTCAATTTCATTTTTCCTTCATTCATCACACACACACACACACTCTTTTCTTCTTCTTTTTTGCGTACACACACACTCTTTCTTCTTCTTCTTTTTTGCGTCAAAATTTTAGTTATGATAATTGCATCCTCTTTACAAAGCTTATGGTGCAAAGGCATTGAAAAGTTTGTTTTCTTTTAATTTTGTACAGTAAGTTTTGTAAAGAAAAAAAAAGCATAAAACCCTTCCCCCTTTTTTTTAGAAATGACCTTATTGCAATGGGTGACCTACCTAAGAAGAAGAGAGGGTCTCATTATGATGGGTGATTCTTGGATGATCAAGAGTTCAAAGGCGCACTCGAAAGGAAACGAGGGCTTAAAGGCATGCTCAAAAAATGGTGAGGGCTCAAAGGCATACTTGACAAGAAGCGAAAGCTCAAAGGCATGCTCAAATATAGGCAAGGGCTCAAAGGCACGCTCGAAAAGGAAACGCGGGCTAAAAGGCACATGTGAAAGAAAGCGAGGGCACAAAGGTGCACGCAAAAGGAAGGGAGGGCTCAAAGACATGCTCGAAAAGGAAGAGAGGGCTTCAAAGGTAGGCTGAAAAAGGAGGTAGGGCTAGGAAACACACTACCTTGGATGGTTGAGAAAAAGTAGTGGGAAAATACAAAGAGATTTTTTTTTCCAGCCTAATCCTCGTAGGCGGTTTGCTCAAGTTAAAATTTCTCAAAGGTGAAAAATTTTAGAAATGATTTCAAACTTGGCCATTTCAAGGTAGGCTTCCATTTGATGGATCTCGTCAGAGATTTCTCTTGTGAAGTTTGCAACACTTGTTATCGAATATCTCAGAGTTTAGATGATATGGATGCATCTTTACTTGTTTTGAAATATAAGCCCCCATTTCTTCTTAATCTTCTTGTTTGCTTGATTGATGATGACTTACTATTCTCTAATTTGGGGTCATCCTTGTTGTTTTAGCTTCTAGCTTACTTGAGTTGGCCCATGTAAGTCTCTTTCCAGATTCATTTACATAGTTTAGCCTTTATAGTGCCCATCATGATCCACTTGTTTTCTAGAGATTTTTTGTCCCGTCAAATAATTTGAGACGATCATTCATTAATCCCCGTATTCCTTTTAAAAACATTTGTTGTCTCTTGCTAAAAGGATTAAGTTGCCTTTTATAAACCAAGATGCCCCCTTGTCTTATTGTAGGAAATGTTCATCTTTTTTTCTAGAAAGGATCGATTTTTCCTTTTAAAAATAACGTTGCCCTCTTGTACTGGTCATTTCCCCAAAGTGTGCTTTGACTCTAACAAATAATAGTTTTGAGTGACCATTCTCTCATTTCTCTCATTTTTAGTTTGGTGAAGGAATATGGGTTTAGAATGAATCTTGAAATCTTGATCTTGTATTTTGAAAACGAAAATTGTTTTATTGTAAGTTTAAAGGCATTTGCTCTGAAATCTTGCAACTCTTTCAGTTTTTCTTGGAAAAGAGATTGTTTGCTCTTATATTTAACGATATTGTATTTGGTAAAAGTATATCATGAGGTGACCTTTGTTTCTTATGGGTTTCTAAAGTGAAGGGCTTGAGAAAAAGTTAAAGGCTTTGTTTGAGAAAAACTTGTCTCTTTTTGCACACTTATTTTATCAGCATGAATAATAATGAATAGCTTGTTCTTAAGTCATAACTCTAATACAGAAGTACTCTTTGGATTTTGAGAGCATTGTTTATTAATCTAATTTGTTTGCTTACTTGATTAGAAAGGACTTTTATAGGCATGTAATGTAAGCTGAGGTTTTTAGTCATGAAAGAATAGATCATAAGGCTCGAGGAGTGTTTCAAGGTTTCAAAGACTGAGAATCACTATCAACAGTTCGACTCTTTATGTCGTTTCTCTTTCTTTTTCTCTTTTTCTCTTGCTTTTCTTTAATTCACCCTTTTTTTTCATTGCTTTTCTAGTGCATACTTACCTTATCTTGGTTATTACTATTTCTTGTGATTTGAGCATGCCCCCTAGTCATTGAGTTTCTTGAGCTCTTTTGCCTTTTTGGCTTTCTCATGGTTTTTTTTTTTTCATCTTTTCTCATTGAAATTTTCACTTGCCCCCAATATGGGGTGTGATCCTAGTCTAGATTTCTCATGAAAAAAAAAATTATTTAGGTTTAAAAAGTTTCTGGAAGGGATATACCTTTTAGAATGTGAAAGGAATAACAAAGATAGCCTTTCCTCATTTCAAACGCAAGCAGTCAAGATCAATAAACTTGGGCCTAGTCCAATGTGATGGTTTGGTACTTGCAAAGAGATGTATTTTATGAGTTTATGAGCAATGAGTTCACTACATATCATTATTCATACATTTAAAGCATGTCTCAAAAATCATGATGTGAGGATGATAGTTCATTTTTTATTCATGTATTTTGGTTCAGAGTTTAGTCACCTCAATAAAAGAGTTGCTTAATTCATGTGTCATTCTACAAGTAGAATGTCATAAATATTGTTTTTGAAATCAAAATGCAAGTTTATTTTTTAAATAAACACCATATTATTTTTGAAATCAAAATGCAATTTCAATTTTTAAAATTCTAATAGGAAAACTGATTTTGGTAAAAAAAGATGAATTAAGTCTACGAGATCATACGAGGCTTTAAGAGTAAATTTATGGGTTATTTGGTATATGCAGGCATTTTCTATGAAAAATATGCAAAGAGAATTTATTGGCCCAACCATTTTTCATTGATTTGATAAGAACTTATACATCATGGATAATATTTCTTTACAGAATTAGAGTTCACAGGCCTAACTACGTCTTCTCCATCCATTCTTCTAATATCAATGCTCCTTTTAAAAACACCTTCTTCACTATATAGGGACCTTTATAATAGAGCGCCTATTTATTACAATCTTCTCCTAGTAGTGATATGATTTTTCTCAATATAAGATCTCCTTCTTTGAACTTCCTTGGTCGAATTTTCTTATCATATGCTTTAGCCATCCTTCTTTGATACAACTAGTAGTGACATATTATGGCTAACCCTCTTTCGCTGATCATATTTAACTACTTATATCATATCTTGGCCCACTCAGTCTTCTTGAGCCCTGATTTCATAAGGACCCTTAAAAAAGGAATCTCTATTTTTAATGGTACCACTGCCTTCATTCCATATATTAAAGAGTATGATGTAGCCCTCATTGATGTCCTCACTACTATTCGATATGCATAGAGAGCATAAGGAAGCCATTCATGTTAATCTTTGTAAGTAATCACCATTTTTTGCATAATCTTCTTTATATTTTTATTGACAGCTTTTACGATGCCATTCATCTTAGGCCTATAAAGAGATGAGTTGGAATGCTTGATTTTCAACTTTGTGCATAAGTCTGCTATCATTTTTCCATTAGAGTTTTGTGCACTATCAGTTACTACTCTTTGAGGTACTCTATATCTACAGATTAGATTTTTCTCGATGAATTGTTTAACTACTTTTTGAGTCACATAGGCGTATGAGCAAGCCTCTACTCATTTGGTGAAGTAATTAATCACTACAAGGATAAAACGATGCCTATTACTGGTTTTTAAGTTAATAGATCCAATCATATCTATTCCCCACATTGCGAAAGGCCAAAGGGACACCATATTGAATAAAGGTATGATAGGTACATTGACTTTGTCGCTATACACTTGATATTTGTGGCACA
>NW_011505513.1:0-3380 GCF_000495115.2 Populus euphratica | reverse complement strand
TTTGATGAATCTCTACTTTCTCTTAGTTCAATGCCTTGGTTTGCTAAAAATATCAATTTTCTTGCTTCAGGATTTTTGCCAGCTCACTGGAGTACCGAAGACAAAAGAATATTTTTGAGCAATGTGCAAAACTTTTATTGGGATGACCCTTACTTATTCAATTATCATCCTGATCAAATATTTCAAAGATGTTTTCCCGATAATGAGGTAAGTAATTTCATTAAATTTTGTCACTCTAAGGCACATGGGGATCATTTCTCGTCAAAAAAGAGGACTGAGTAATTTCATTAAATTTTGTCACTCTAAGGCATGTGGGGATCATTTCTCTTCAAAAAAGAGGATTGTAGAAATCTTACAAAGTGAATTTTACTGGCCCATCATATTCAAGGAGTCAGATGCATTCCGCAAAAACTGTGAAAATTGTCCGAAGGTGGGATTTATTTCAAAACACAGAGAGTCTTTAGATAATCTTCTATTGACTCTTAAGTCTCATCATAGTCGAGATAAGTATCGTGCAATTCATGACTTATGAATCCATTTTCATAAAGAACATGCTTGACATAGTCTTGGGAATCTGACTAAAAAAGACCCTGTTTGCTAGTTTTTAAGAAAACTAGATGGGAAGCCTATCCCCGACCCATAGAGGGCGTTTAAGCCGTTCTTGGACGTAAAACCAAGGGAAGATGTGAGCCACAATCACAACCACCTATACATATGCTTTTTTTTTAAAAAAAAAAGAAATAAATAAAGAGAGAGAAAGTGTGTGTGTGAGACTCCAGCTGGCCTACATATAGGTGGTTTGATTAGCTTTTTAATTTCTCATCTATAAAATCCCCTCTTCCTCCCTTTCATTTCTACTCAACCCATACATTCAACAAATACAGAAGTGTGTAGAAATGGCAAGTTCCTCAAGTCGACATATAAGAAATATTTGTGTTTTCGGTGGATCTAGTCCTGGAAAAAAAAAAGGAGTTTTTAGAATCAGCAAATCATCTTGGTCAAGTGCTAGCTGAGAGAAAGATTCATTTAGTGTATGAGGGAGGCAGTCTTGGGTTAATGGGAGGTGTGTCAATAACTGCATTTTTAGGAGGTAGTCAAGTTTTGGGGGTCGTCCCCGAAAATAGCTGCATTTTTAGGAGGTAGTCAAGTTTTAGGAATCGTCCCTGAAGCTTTAGCACAAGGGGACATCATTGGAAAAACAATTGGAGAGGAACTTCAGGTCTCCACAATGTCGACTGGAATGAATGCAATGTTTAACCATGCTGATACCTTCATTGCTTTACCAGGTGGTCTAGGCACATTGGAAGAGATCTTTCATATTTCCTCTTGGGCTCAACTACACATTCACCATAAACCTATAGGTTTGTTAAATGTTAATGGTTATTATGATAAGTTATTGTCTTTTCTTGATCATGCTGTGGAACAAGAATTTCTAACATCTTCTACACGACAAATCATAATCTTTGCTGCTACTACTAAACAATTAATTGACCAACTACAATCCTTCATTCCTGTAATTGATCCTTCCATGAGTCGCATAAATTGGTCAACTAAGGAAAGCCGTAAAAAGCTTAGATTAGATTTGAGCCTTCATTTGTGAATTTTTGTGTCTTTTGGTTTTATTATTGTGTTTTGTTATTTCTTATTTTTGTTTCAGTGTGTTTCAGGTTTGTCAGTGTTCGTTATTTCAGGTGATATCTTCTATACTCTATCTTTCTACCTTTAAACATTGAGGACAATGTCTCGTTTTGGTTGGGGGGAGAGGGTAGTAGTTGATAAAAAAAAAATTGTTTTTCATTTCATAATGTATGTGCATAATTGTTGTTACTAGGATGGCAGAGTAAAGGAGCTCTTTTGTTCATAAAGCATGTGCATAATTGTTGTTACTAGGATGGCAGAGTAAAGGAGTTCTTTTGTTAAAGTGACTCTTGAGACGCATCTTAGTAACCATTCTTAACAAGGTCTATTATAATACTTCTTAAAATATTTAGGTTTATAAACTCTCGCATTGTTATCACTTAATTATGCTCATATACTTATTTAACATGTATTCTTAAACCTTAATTTACACACACACACTTTAACATATGATTGTGGGTTGCATATTGGATTATTACATTATTTATGTTCTAAATTATAGGTATCTTATATTATTAGATACATTATTATAAAACATATTTTAGTTAAGGAGTTATTGATATTTCAAGTGCAAAATGATGATATAAAACTATGATAAAAATGCAAAAAAAAAAAAAAAAATGATAATAATAAAAATGTAGATAAGTTTGGTTTCGTAGCCTCCCTAACCTAAGCAATTAAGCCCGAAGGGGTGTTTTAACACCTAATACTCTAAAGTCAACTGACTTGGGAGCTATTGGCCCAACGCTTGTTACACAGGTTGAGGACAAAAGCTTAAGGGAATCAAACATTGCACTATCTACATATCAGTATCTACGACCCGAGTTACTAAGCTCGTAGGGGTGTCTTAACACCTAATGCCCTAAGACCAACTGGTCTGAGAGTCATTAGCTGAAAGCTTGTTACATGGGTTAAAGATGCATGATGTTTTTAAATTATATGTATATACATTAAAAAAAAAGGAAAAAAATAAGAAGACAAAAATAATAATCCCAACTCAAGGTTTTTAAAGTATATGTATATAGAGTTAAAAAAAAAAAGACAAAAATAGTAATCCCAACCCAAGGAAGTACCATAAACATTAGAAATTTTTTTTTTTGTTTTCTTCCAAGAAAAGCCCCATAATTATGTGTTGATATATTGAGCACAAAAGAAAGGTTTATTAATATATTGTTAAGAGGTAATGAGCAGATATATAAATTTAATGAGAGTTTGTTTATCTGGATAGATTAATGGAAGTTAAATGATGAATACCTTGCTTTGTGGAATTTGCAAATTGTTTTTCTATTTTACGCTTTGATTACTAGGGACTAGTAATAAGCTGGTTGGGGGGTGTGATTAGTACTTAAAAGTGCATTTTTATCATGGTTTTATATCATCATTTTGCACTTGAAGTATCAATAACTCCTTAACTAAAGCATGTTTTATAATAATATATCTAATAATATAAGATACCTTTAATTTGTGGTAAATGTTCATTTTAAATGCAGGCCTATCACATAAATGAAAGGATTGATTGATGACTTTAAGAACTTAAATTGCAAGGGCAAAGAGATGACCAAAATTAGAAAAGAGATGTGGGTGCAATCCAAACCGGAACACTGTTCGGTAATTGGGTCATATCTGGAGCTATCGATCTCATATTTAGGTCTACTTTATATGGATGAAAAAGGTAAGACATAGGTCTACAACTTTCATATGGAGCCCAAGATCTAAAAAGGTCATTTTCAAGTCCAAATTGT
>NW_011505429.1:2623-3533 GCF_000495115.2 Populus euphratica | reverse complement strand
TAACCAAACATATTATTAATTTAATTTTTATATTATTTTTATTATTAAAATATATAAAAATATAAATACTTAACCTAAAAATCAATAAAGAATCTTAATGATTATAGAAATAATAGATAATATTCATCTGCCAATTATATATAAAAAGATATAAAAAATAGTGTCTTAAATATTTGTTTTTTTTTAAATCAGCTCATAGTATTTCGAAATATCTTCTATCCATTCTCAATACTTAAAAACATACTTAAGTGCATTAGATATTGAAAAATAATCCTTATAAATAGCATCATTAGCATGTTTGTCTTAGTGTAATAATAATAAATCAACCAAAAAGGATATCAAATGTAGAAAGAAGAATTGAAGTTGTTAATTTTCCTGACACTAACCACCTTGACCATAAAATTCATAGAAAATCTCTAATGACAAAAAAGTTAAATATTTAATACTTTCAAAAGACGACTTTTTAGCAAATAAATCAATAACAAGTTCATGTACATAAAAGCTTAAATAGGAGAATTGAAAAAATTTAAAATAATAAATTAAATCTTAGTCAAAAATAAATTCAAAAGTTTAAAATTCTCTTCACTGTACTTTTAAGATATAACCATTTATTTCTAAATATAAGTAAACTTGTTTTGAGAGGCATATATATAAATAAAAATTTTCTATCAATCAAATCTTGTCATATGTCATTTTTATTTTATTTTTATATAAAAATATGACATAAAATTAAAATAAATAACATTAAAAATAAATAAATCTTTATATATTTTTTAGCTAATAAAAAAATGACATATGTTATGAGATATTTAAGTTATCTAATTATAAATACAAGATCACCTAAATAAAAATTAATCAATAAAATAATATCATGTGGTATTGAAAACGAGCCTAAAAAACTCTACAAATC
>NW_011505429.1:0-2387 GCF_000495115.2 Populus euphratica | reverse complement strand
ACCTAAATTCACATCCTCATAAAACATAAATATTAACTTGATTTCACGAATAAATCAAGAAAAAAATTCACATGTTTTGTTTATAAGAATATTTTAAATAAAAAGGGTACACAATCATATATTTTATTAAATCAAATATTTATACAATTGTGATTGCTTAATTTAAGGCTTAAAAAATCGTGTCTACAGAATCAATTAAAGCCAAATCCTGGAATGGAACTCTTGAACTTTCGTAGAATGCATATTTCCATGGAAAGACAAACGCCCTAATATATGAATTCAATCTCTCTAAAATTGCCTGTGCATTCAAGTTTGACTGTCAATAATCCATTATTGTCGTTGTAAGTGAACTCTTCTTCTTTCATGTCCACCCTGCAAAAGGTTGGTTTAGTGTTGGAGTAGGCTCCAAACCGGCCACCGCCTCGGCCATTGACTTTGACTGTGCAAGATGAAACATCGATAATGCAGTTTACAGCTTCGACTGCTCCTCCCGAGTTGTACATGTCAAGCAATCCTATCGGAGAAAACTGAAGATTCTGACCAAAAACCTGTTACATGATAAATCACCCTGGTTCTGAGTAGACTTTACAGGAAGATAACATAATGGTAAAGCAAGGAGGTCAATTTACTGACCTTAATTGGAGAGATGGTATATATCTCGTATTTTAGAGTGGTCAAGGACACTTCAAGAATCCCTTTCTTTGGCAGCATGGAAAGAGATCCTGCAACAGGAAATAATTCACCAGAAATTCTAGATAAGTTGGTTTTGGATGCAGAGTATCTGATAAGATCAAGAAAATGACGGATTGGAAAACTAACCTGAATTGAAAGCATAGACTGCACAATCTCCATTCCAATCTTCACCGGCAATATCGTCGAGAAATTCAACATCAATAGGACTCACATGACCTGAAAGGGATAGAGGCCCGGAAGGCACAGCTGGTATTTCTTCAGCTTCTTGTTTCATGGGCCATCTTCCTGCTCCTTGGCAATTAAAAACACCGATGACCCCAGTTAACTTGTTCAAGTTCCATATCTTCAACAAACTACAAAAGAGTTGAAAGCACAAACTGATTAGTACAAGGCCAGATGGATGTTTACTATTGACACACTTGGGATTGTAATCTGGGATAGCATGTTCACCTTTTCGCATCCATGACAGGATCTTCAAATAAGCAATCTCTTGTGGGACGGCCAGCATGTCTAGCTCTCAGGATAGACCCATCAGGCAACACGAGCTTCTTAAGGATTTTGAAGTCATGAATGCCTGGCTTGTCACTGTATTCATATGAAATAATAAAATATTTTTGCAATGAAAGGTATGTAAGAATTGCATAGATTTTTCCAGGAGATTCAAAAATCAAAAGAAAGAAGGGTCTTAATCGTTTTGCCTCACCTTACATATACTGCACATCCACCCAATGCTCTTGCAGCACCATGGAAGTCAGCAGTATCATGTTTACTCTGAAAACCAAGAATGAATATTACTTTTGTTTCTGTAACGTTAAGCTTCATTACTATTTCTCATTAAAAAAAAACAAAGAAAAGAAAAGAAAAGAAAGTTTCCACTTCTATTTGTAATTAATTGTTATAATACCTATGCTTAATTTTTTTTAGCATCTGGATACAAAAATGATGTCTATTTGTAATTTTTTTTTTAAATTCTGTTCACTGGGTTTCAACTGCGGACAGTTTCTGTAATACAAAGATTTTCATTCATGCAACTCATGAAAATTTTGATAATTATACCAGGTTCCATGCATGATACAGAATATTCAACTACATGTTTATTAGATATCATTTTCGGAATATGCAAGATATCTTACATGGAACATGTCCCAGTCTGGAACAACAATCTCCCCAAGAAGAAAGCTGTTGAAAGCTACAGAAGCAATGTGCAAGGTCTGAAATGTCGGCTCTCTTGGCATGAAATCCTCTGATGCTCTTGCAATTGCACTTCTCTTCGAACTGTCAACAAATATTCACTCTAATCAGAATTACAAGACAGTTCTGCATATAACTTGGCGTTGCATATTTTAAGATTCAAAAGGCAGGAAAGATGAAAACCTGTAAATTGAGTCAGAGTTGTGACTCATGCAACAAATTAAATTATTTTCTTTAAAGTTTCTTGAAATAGATTTCTCAAGTGCTTCCTGATACTGTCTAGTCAACATCACTCGACCTCCACATCCAGAACCTAAAGTTTCAATCAGATTCTGGACGTCCACCTTGACTCCGTCTACACCATTGCTTGCCAGATAGCTATGAAGATCATTGTAGAAATCAAATATCTTACTGGGATCAATGACTCCAACTCCATATTTCTCCAAGCTGTCCATTGCAATGTCTCTCATGTTCCCCACATTACCAGGTGACTGAATTGGATA
>NW_011505458.1:0-3487 GCF_000495115.2 Populus euphratica | reverse complement strand
AGTATATGAGCAGAATTAAATGGTAACAATACGAGAGTTTGTAAACCTGAATATTTCAGGAAGTATTATAATAGACCTTGTTAAGAATGATTATTAAGATGCGTCTCAAGTGTCACTTTAACAAAAGAACTCCTTTACTCTGCCATCCTAGTAACAACGATTATGCACATGCTTTATGAAATGAAAAACAATTTTTTTTTTATCAACTACTACCCTCTCCCCCCAACCAAAATGATACATTGTCCTCAATGTTCTAAGGTAGAAAGATAGAGTATAGAAGATATCACCTGAAATAACAAACACTGACAAAACCTGAAACACACTGAAACAAAAATAAGAAACAATAAAACACAATAATAAAACCAAAAGACACAAAAATTCACAAATGAAGGCTCAAATCCAATCTAAGCTTTTTACAGCTTTCCTTAGATGACCAATTTATGCGACTCATGGAAGGATCAATCACAGGAATGAAAGATTGTAGTTGGTCTATCAATTGTTCAGCAGTAGTAGCAGAGATTATGATTTGTCGTGCAGAAGATGTTAAAAATTCCTGTTCCACAGCATGATCAAGAAAGGACAACAACTTATCATAATAACCATTAACATTTAACAAACCTATGGGTTTATGGTGAATGTGCAATTGAGCCCAAGAGGAAATATGAAAGATCTCTTCCAATGTGCCTAGACCACCTGGTAAAGCAATGAAAGCATCAGCATGGTTAAGCATTGCATTCATTCGAGCCAACATTGTGGAGACCTGAAGTTCCTCTCCAATTGTTTTTCCAATGATGTTCCCTTGTGCCAAAGCTTTAGGGACGACTCCTAAAACTTGACTACCTCCTAAAAATGCAGCTATTGACACACCTCCCATTAACCCAAGACTGCCTCCCCCGTACACTAAATGAATCTTTCTCTTAGCTAGCACCTGACCAAGATGGTTTGCTGATTCTAAAAACTCCTTTTCTTTCCCAGGACTAGATCCACCAAAAACACAGATATTTCTTATTTGATGACTTGAGGAACTTGCCATTTCAACACACTTCTGTATTTGTTGAATGTATGGGTTGAGTAGAAATGAAAGGAAGGAAAAGAGGGTTTTATAGATGAGAAATTAGAAAGGCAATCATAACATCTATATGTAGGCCAGCTGGAGTCTCACACACTCTCTCTCTCTTTTTATTTATTTATTTATTTACTTTTTGAAAAAGCATGTGTATGTACAGGTAGTTGTGATTGTGGCTCACATCTTCCCTTGGTTTTACGTTCAAGAACGGCTTAAACGCCCTCTATGGGTCGGGGATAGGCTTCCCATCCAGTTTTCTTAAAAACTGGCAAACAGGGTCTTTTTTAGTCAGATTCCCAAGACTAAGTCGATCATGTTCTTTATGAAATAGTGGCCATAAATCATGAATTGCACGATGCACATTTCCACTAGGATGCGTCTCAAGAGTCAATAGAAGATTATCTAAAGACTCCTTGCTCAGGCCATCCTTAATGAATTGTATTTTATCTTCACGGTTTATAGATACCATTCCTAAAGAACGACATTGTGTATTACAAGTCCATCTAGCACATCGATGATAGACTTCTAGTCGTTTTGCACGACGCTTCTTTGCAAAAGTGCTTTTACCTGTTCCAGGCATGTGTGAAATGAAGGAGTTAGAGGACTCACCTGATAATCGGACCTTTGCTTCAATTAACCAGCGAATATCTTCAGGAATTCTATGATTCATTAACAATCTCAATCTTGCACATCTAGCACGGTAAATTTTTGTAATCGCATTATAGATATCAGTAATTGTGGGAAACTGAAAGAACCGACTTAAGTCACGGAGTACCGTTATCCGCCATTTGACCGGGGTGAATGAGAAATGGCCCCCACATGCCTCAGAATGACAAAAAGAAACTTGCAAAAATCACTCATTGTCAGGAATGCATCTTCGAAATATTTGATCAGGACAATATTTGAATAAATAAGGATCATCCCAATAAAAGTTCTTCACTTTGTTCAAAAACTTTCTTTTATCTTGGGTATTCCAATGAGCTGGCAATTGTCCTGAAACAAGAAAATTGACAATATTAGCAAACCAAGGCATTGTAGAGACAGAAAGTAAAGATTCATCAGGAAAGTAGTCATCGATTGGTGTGATGTCAGTTTTTGAATCTGTTGTCAATCTTGACAAGTGATCTGCGACAACATTTTCGCTGCCTTTCTTATCTTTGATTGTGATATCAAATTCTTGAAGTAATAAAATCCACCGCACCAATCTAGCCTTTGAATCTTTCTTAGAAAGAAGATATTTCAATGCTGCATGATCACTAAAAACAACAACAGGTGAGCCAACAAGATAAGATCTGAATTTTTCACATGCAAATACTACTGCAAGTAATTCTTTTTCAGTGGTGGTATAATTCATTTGAGCACTATTTAAAGTTTTACTTGCATAGTAAATTACATAAGGTTTCTTATCTTTTCTTTGTCCCAAAACAGCACCTACGGCATAATCACTAGCATCACACATTATTTCAAAAGGTAATGACCAATCGGGAGGTTGAATGATAGGAGCACAAGTAAGCAAGTTTTTAAGTTTAACAAAGGCTTCTTCACAATGTTCAGTCCATTCAAAAATAGTATCCTTTGTTAGAAGGTTACTTAAAGGCTTAGATATTACACTAAAATCTTTGATGAACCTTCTATAAAAACCAGCATGTCCCAGGAATGATCTAACATCTTTAAGAGATTTTGGTGTTGGCAAGTTTGCAATTAACTCAATTTTAGATTTGTCAACCTCAATTCCTTTTGATGAAACAATGTGACCAAGTACAATGCCGTTTGTTACCATAAAATGACATTTTTCCCAATTCAGCACAAGATTCTTCTCTTCACACCTGGTTAAAACCTTTCCTAAATTAGTCAAACAATCATCAAATGAATCGCCAAAAACAGAAAAATCATCCATGAAAATCTCAAGAAAATGTTCAACCATATCGCTAAATATACTAAGCATGCATCTTTGAAATGTGGCTGGTGCATTACATAATCCAAAAGGCATCCTCCGATATGCAAAAGTACCAAATGGACATGTGAAAGTAGTTTTTTCTTGATCTTCCAATGCAATTTCAATTTGGTTGTAACCCGAATAGCCATCTAGGAAACAATAAAATTCATGACCTGCAACTCTTTCTAGGATTTGATCCATGAAAGGTAAAGGAAAATGATCTTTTCTAGTCATTGAATTAAGTTTCCTATAGTCAATGCACATGCGCCAACCAGTAACAGTTCTAGTGGGAATTAACTCATTGTTCTCATTTGTTATCACAATGACTCTGTTTCCTCTTCACAGTGCATAGATCTTTCAAAAATTTAGCATAGGAAGGAACCTGTTTAATTGTATCCAGCAAAGGTATATTGATCCTTACCTGTTTGAAAATTTCATAAATTTCAGAATTGTGATTGACTTTCCTTTGTTTGGTCATGGCTTGA
>NW_011505440.1:0-3515 GCF_000495115.2 Populus euphratica | reverse complement strand
TCTTGATCATGGAGATCATATGTACAATCAATCACGAACCTTTAGCAGCGAGGAGGGGGGCCAAAAAAAAGATTTCAGAGAACGAGGACCGTACACGTGGAATTATTGACCTAAAATATGAAGCTAAAAGACCGAGGAACCGATGCAGTCCAAGCTGGTTTTCCAGATAACTGCTGCGTCTGTCGATGAAGTGAATAAATTAATAAAAAGAATCGGAGACCAAGATGATTCCTTGTATTTATGGGGCGTTGAACATGGCTTTGCTGCTTGTAGCTTTGAATCATATCAATTGTTTCTAGGGTTAACCAGAGCTGGTGAGATGGGCAATTGGCCACCATGAAAATTCGACATGTCTCTCCTCTTCTTTCTTCAAAATTCGGTGGAGCTTTAAATCCTCACCTCACTTGTTGCAGGAATTCAGATTTTGAACCCCCCCCCCCCCCCCCCAAAAAAAAATAAAATTAGCAGATGGAACTGATGGAGAATATAATCAATGATAAATTGATCGATGAAACTATTATGCCGAACAAAAAAAATTATGTTGATGATAATCTCATTGATAAATTCACTTGATCTTCACCTAAACTAGTGAGAGTTGCCAACAATTACTCAATGAACTTGATCGCATATAAATGCTTAGACGACTGATGATTGTTAGCTCGATCTAAATTTTAGGATCATAATAATTAAGACACTACAACACACTTATATATCCTCGGTCATAATGTTGGAGATACTGCAAATCCAATTTTATCAGGTCCACCAGTAAATCTAGCCTCCAACTACAAATCTGGATCGAGTACTAGATGAATCAAATAAGCATCCCCATGTCTTTTATGTAATTGAGTGTTATATGTTTCTTGGAAAAAAATCATCAAATATTTAAAAAAACACTAAAAAAAATATGTTTAAATCCTATTTACCACGAACTTCTTGACTCAGCTATTTATACTGCATCTCTTTCTATTTTTCTTTATTCTGCGTGTAAATTTCAATAAAAAGCTTCATTGATTTTGGATCGTGCCCTAGCATTGTAGCATGTAAAAGAAAGATATTGTTGGTCAAATATTTTTATATAATACAACAATTTTTTTAAAAAAGTTATCATATAAAACAAAATCTTACCATTCATTTTGCATGAGAAATAAATAGAATGGATTCACCGATATGTGTGGTCATGAAAATCCCCAAATCCCCCCCATGATGACCTCAGGTTTGAAATCCCTCTACACGGCCATGTCTTCTCAGCTTGAAAGACTTTTATCTTTTGCATACTTTTTTGCTTTTTTCTAGGCATCTTATTACAAATCACGCAACCCGATTCATAAAAAAATTAAATAAAATAACAAAAATAAAATTTTAATATTTTTTTAAATATCAAAATTTAAATTCAATCTTACCTAATTAATGACATTGTGATTCTCCCATGCTCACCAGGCTACATCATTGTTAGCCTCCCCATAATAAATTTTTTCCTTATATGTCAATTTTATAAAATAATTAGTGTATTGAAATTAATAAACTAGTCAAATTAAATAATAAAAATTATTTGTTTATATATATATATATATATATATATATAAATAACAACCTTGAACTTTTCGAATCAAGTATCAATTATAGGTTTCATTCAAGACTCTTGGAAACCTGACTCCATTACAATAAAAACACTTCCATTAATAATTTTATCTTTGATGTTATTGTGTGAGCAACCTCAATATTTATAAATCTAAATTTCAATTCGTTCATTAAAATTAATTACTCAAACTTTATCCATTGTTTTTTAATTTTTTATTGTGTAAGAAAGAAAAACAAATTTATATGTTGTTTATATCAAAATAGGAAGGGGGTGTTGTTTTTTATAAAATGAAAAAGGAAGAAGAAGAAACAGGAAAAGGGAAGAGGGGGGGTCATGATGCTAATTATAACTTTAATATTATTGACAAATTCCCCGATGAAAATTAGCGACAATGAATTATCATCGGTAATTTAATAAAAATATTGATATATTAGATTTGCCGATGAAATTAATGAGGGAATATCTGTCTATTTTTTTATTCTTTTAATTCCACCAATAATTCTCTTGGTATTCACCAATATAATTTTTTCCAATGGTTATTATTGAAAACAATGATGTAATTTTTCATCGGTAAGTTTTATTTTAATTTATCAATGATATTTTTTATATCGATATTATCGTTGCTATTTGATAATTTTTTAATAGTGAGCCGAAGATACAAATTACTATAAATTGGAATAATGAAATGAATGTTTTTCATTTCTCAAACAAAATCAATTAACTTGTTTTGGAGATGATATATTCTTTTCCTCCTGTTTGGTCGATTATAATTAGATTAATTGGGGACAAGGTGGCCTTTTCATATTTTTAGCTCAATAAAATGACTTAAATACACTTACAAGGAAAAAAAATAAATAAGCATAACAAAATTACTAAATTACACTTAGGATAAAAAAATTAATTTGATTAACAAGGAACTTTTTCGTGTTTTCATTTTGATTATAATCAAGTGGATGAAAGGATAATTTAAAATTTTAATAAATATAAATATTACTTTTTAAAAATTTGCACTTACTAATGACTAGGAGAAACATGTGCTCTTCAGGCCAAATGCCTCCCTTTGCAATGATGTTGAAAGTGTCTTGACATCATTTTCATGGTTGTAGTGTGTTTGTATAGAATGGCGTAACAATTGTTCTCTAATGAACTTTTTTTTTCTTTCCTCTTTTTTTTCTTTGTTCTTGCCTTAGGTCTTGTGCTAGTGCTTTTAAAAATTAAATATGTTATGTCAGTTTTTATATATATTAATTTTGATCCCTCATTTTTTTAATTACTATTTGTTTTGTTTTTAATGCCTTTTAAAGTAGATTTTTTTTAAAAAAAATTTCATCCATTATCATTTTATTTCGTTTAATTTCTTTATCCAATTTATTCCTCATTCTTTTTATTTTTTTATACTTTTATCATTTTATTTTATTTTTCAATATCACCCCTTATTATTTTATTTAATTCATGTCTTATATCATATTTGGACCTTAATATTTTGATTATTGTTTGTTTTCATTTTTATTTTTGGATGATTGAGAATTTCGCTTTATGATTTTTTTCATGTTTGTCATCTAAGGGGTAATTCTAATCCCATGACTTGAATCATAAGTTTCAAAGATTAGCTCAATTTGATTTCAATCTTTTTTTAGTTTTTTTAAGTTGATTTTTTTTCCAATTTTATCCTTTAAACATTAAATTATTGGGCTTTGAGCTTCATAATTTTTTTTTTTTTGCTTTTCTTTCTATAATGTTATCCTTATTTCATATCCCAGATCACGAGTTATGATGAAAATAAGACTTTTTTTTTTCTTTGTCACTGGATAACACAAATAAGCCATGGCTTTTCCTATTATTAATATTAATATTAATATTATTATTATTATTATTATTATTATTATTATTATTATTACTATTACTATTATTATATATCCAATATTTGATTTCTTGA
>NW_011505416.1:0-3569 GCF_000495115.2 Populus euphratica | reverse complement strand
AGCCTTCATGTACAAGGAAACAAGCATCAAGAAAAGAGAGAACAGAAATCATATATTGGGCACTTTTCTGGATGCTTTTTGTAGTGATTGGTAAGCATGGAGGAATATTGCCTGTTAGGCATGTAGTTGGATTCTGTGGCCTCGTATTCTGGGATTTGGTCATTCAGAGAGATCCCTTTATGCAAACGAAAAACGAAATGCTTGTATTGCAACCTTTAAAGGGATTATGAGGTCCAGGAGGATGAAGATTCCATGATGAATACTGGAGAAGAGGAATAAAAGGTTTTTTTCCAGAAGAAAAGAAAGGGGGGGAAGAATAAGCTTGGTTTAACTTGTTCAAAGCTCAAACTGCTCCAGTTAAAGATAGCCAAAATAAGATAAAATAAAGAAGTAAGCGTTTCTTTAAGTGATTGTGATTCCATTCTGAGGGCATTCTTCTTCTGGCTGGCATGATTTTCTGCTCGACAGAAAGTTCTCACATGGAACGTTTCAACCTAACGGTGACAATGATAGTCCATGCCTAAATTCAACTTCCAGAACGGTTGTTGGTGATATCTATTTGAGGTCTTCGTTTCTCCAAACATGCCCACTGAACTTTCAAAGCCAAACTGGCAGCTGCTTCAAATATGTGCTGCTTTTTTCTTTTCCTTTTTCTCTGTTGATTTCTGCCACCGCGAGGATGGTTAGATGCTAAACACTTATGTTCACCAAGGTAATATAAATGTATGATCACGGATGACAATGGATACCGTGGTTTGGAAAATAAGGAAAGGAATATTTGCCTTTTAATTAATTATATTGAATTAGGAGACGTAGCTATATCTAAGATTTCCTACAATTAGAAAACTAAAAGGCATGAGTGTTATATTAATGAATGAACTATGCAAAAAATTTTATTTTTTGAATTTTATCTTTAAATTTTTTTTTTCATATAATTGCATCCCCCGGCCCAAACTTGAGAATATTTATTAAGTTATTTCTTAACAATATATTTGATTTTAATATATAATAAAAACTAAAGGGGAAGGAAAATTTAGTGTGCATGTAAACATATTTTACTATTCATTCTGACCATGTAATTGCAATTTTACCCTTCTAAAGAAAACCAATTATCTTTATGTTGAAGGTATTTTGGTCTTTCCACATAGTCTCTATTACTTATTAAAGAATTTATTAAGAGCATAAATGGTTTTTTTATTTGTCACAATAAATTACTCAAATTACCCTCCAAGTTAGAATTTTTAAAACGGACTAAGAGGGGTTTTTTTAAAAAAAAAAATATAGTGAAATGATATATTTATTTTTAAAATAAAAAAAATATTAAGCCATGTGTCTACAGGCCTTTTAGTATTTTCACTTTGGCCTTTTATGATTATCAAGTTCATGGCCTTTTGGTCTTTTAAAGGAGATATAATATTAATTAAATTAAAAAAGTTGTTATCACGTGTTGGATGTCTATATATTTTGAGTTGAGCATGCCTGATAGCATAAAATGTCTTGCTATTATGTTATTTCAAAAAACATTATGTTTTTTTTTTAGATTAACGTGGGTGTCCGGGCCAGCTTGCGCGCACCACGACTAATTCCACGGGCCCTGAAGTTAACGACCATATAAATCTCCAGTGGCCATCATATAAGCAAAACGTTACGTTTTTTCTCTCTCGAGGCATTGTGTGTCGGCTACGGTGTGATAATTTATCACTAATTAACCTTTTTTTTAATTTTTTTTTCTCTTCGCTTGAGAATTTTAGATTAATCATCTTTTTATTAATATTTTAACTTTGATCTTTATTTTTTATTTTTATTCTTAGCTTTTTTATAGAGTCTTATTTGTTTTCAATTTAGTTTTTCAATTCTAATTTGTTATATATTATTTTTTTTCTTAGTTATTTTGTAAAAGTTTAATAGGTTTTTAATTTTATTATTTAATCCAAGTTTATCTGTATTATTTTTTTTCAATTTAGTCCTCATTCATATAAATTTTGTTGTCCTTTAGTTAAAGTTATTTTTCTTTTCAATTTAACCATCCAATTGAAAATTTATAGTTATCTTTTAATTTATTTTTCAATTTCCATCCTAATTCTTCTAATTACTATTTTTTATTTTATATTTTTTTATGTAATTGATTTTTTTTCTTGATTTCATCATTCAATATTTGACTTGATGAGGATTAAGCTTTATTGTTTTTCCATTTATGATATTTTTGGTCTAATAACTTGAGTTATCGGTTTCAAAAATTAACAATAATCGATATTCTTTTGTTTAACTTATTTTTTTTTTATGATTTCATTATCTGCACTTCCTTTTTTTCAAACAAAAATTGATTTTGTAATTTTTTTATAGTTTTTTATCAAGTTATCCTGTCTCATGATTCAGACCATAAGTTTTACAGGTTATACTGGGTTGATTAACTCTTTATTACCCAAGTTATATGTTTATCATATTATTATTTTAGCTTGACAATAATTTTTTTATCTCTTTTTTAAATCTAATATCTTATTTTTAAGATTTTTTTAAGTTATCGTAAATTTAAATTTTTTTTTTATCTATTTACTACTATTATTTATTATTTATTTAATTAAATTAAAACCAGGTTGTTAAACCTAACAAAACGATAAAACAAATAATTGTTTCTAAAAAAAAAACATCTTTTCTACACCAAGATATTAGTTCTTACAAATAAAATATGGATATGCTACATAATACGAGACCACGCCTAGTCGTCTATTTACATGGTAAATTTGCCCTTTTATCCATGTGGATGCATTTCTTTATAGAACGAAGGTACTCTTTTTTTCCCGTATTGTTAACTAACACTATGAATTCTTTTAGGATTAAAAATCGAAAATTAGCAAAACGAACCTCATTCCACTCGAAATACTTAAATAAATTTTTATTAATTAAATTATCTTAATATTCAATTATTCATACTATTATCTTGTAAGAGATCAGTCAATGAAAAACGTTAAGCTTCTTATAAAATGATGTTATTTTTCTTCAAAAAACAAAATTTCAACCGAAATATAGATTAAAAAACCTTGATACTAGATGAAAGTCTTTAATTGAAATTTTGAAAAAAAGAAAAAATAAAATTATATGAAAAACGATTTAACAACAAAATTAAAATTATCTATATAGTTCATCTATATTTATAAAAATTAGAGAAATAAGGGGAAATGGAAAGAAAAAATAAGTTAATTCCAGCCGTAGTGATGGTCGTTTTTTCTATCCCCCAAATATTGGAAGGAAAGAAAGAAACGAGAAGCCAAGAATTGAAATCCTTCTAATACAACGAAATTAAAAAAATTCAATTAAACAAAAGGGAAAGTGATAAGAGAAAGAGACCAGAGGAATTCAAATCTCCAGAAATTGGAACTCCATTTCTCGACATACATACATGACCGGTGGCTTGCGTCTCTGTGGTTTAAATTCACTAGAAAAGGTACTTACACATTACACTGTTCTTTAATCCTTCGAATTCTCTCTTATCTCATGTTTGGATCCCGAGAAAATTAACAACTCTCCGAAACAGAAAACAATTTTTTTTTTTGAATTCCCCCACGAAATAA
>NW_011505474.1:0-3456 GCF_000495115.2 Populus euphratica | reverse complement strand
ATTGAATTTGAAATATTAGTTAAAATATTGCTCCTTGTAAACTTCTACTCAAGTATCAAGAAAATTAATTGATCAAAATCCTCTTAACTAAAGGATCAAAGCTCTTAATTAAAGCCCACAACATACACGTTTGATGACTAAAAATATAGAATAGAAAAAGATATCTTAGTACCGGTCCATTTAATATTTAAGAATATCTTCTAGCTAGCTTATACGTTAACTTAGCCTAATTAAGCACTCTGAACTAGAGAGAAGCAAGTGAAATCAAAACTGATCACAGCAGGTAGGTTTCTTGTGGCTTGAAATGATACCCAGTAAATTGAATCACGTTTTAGTCCTGTTAATGTTCATGCTCTGAACATAACTTCAAAATGAATCTTTCCTCATATCCTTTTCACTGTATAATATGCATTAAATATATAATTTGTGTATTTTGGACTTCACTCATGCATGTATATGCAGAAGCCCTCGCCTTCTTCTTGCCCCCTTTTCTACACCCTTCCCTCTCCACAACCTTCTTCCACGTCCAAACACAAAAGAGGCAGGCAGATTCATGAACATAAATCATCCTTAACAGAAAGTCATGACAATTAATATGATGTTCAAAGACAACAAGTGAGGACTTGTCGGTCACGTGTAAATTAACTAAACTAATTATTCATCTGGTCTTTGATGTGTTTTTTTGGGCTAAAAAGAGTTCGAAATGAAAGAGTTTGGTTTTAAAAAATAGCATGCATCGCAATCATAATCGTTGACTTCTCATCTCTGTTTGTTTTAATTTACCTAGCAGACATGCAACTTTTAAATGAGACATATATATACACACCTTTTTCAAGAACCCTAATAAATGAAAGAAGCTGCCATATCTTGATTTGTATGGCTACTAGGGTTTCATGCCAAGTCACACGACTCACGTCTACGGAGAGACCGCGTGTGGACGTAACTAGAAAAGGAGATATGTGGGCTTAGGGAGCTAGAAATAACATAAACTTAAGCGCGGATCAAATATTTTTTTATAAAAGAATTTACAAAGGTTTTTTTCATTGTATTTTGAATGGGATTTATTAATTTATTTTGAATGCAATAATATGTTATCTCTCTTTATTCCTTCCTTGGCTATGCATACGTGTTGAAGAATAAAGTATGCTGATATAGTGTAGATTGATAAATCAGAACCGAAAAGTACAAAAGATATAAATATAAATAAAAAAAAGGCTTTTCTTTTCTTTTTAAATATTAGAACGAGAAAGGTGTTTTTATCATTCCTGAAATGTTTTAATAAGAAAATTTACTTTTTATCTATCATGCAATATGATGGATATTCAAATATGTTCTGTTAATTTATATTTCTTGCTCTACCTACCTGTGTTATCAAATTGTATTTTAGGATGAGGAATTATCATGAGAATTGTGGTAAAATATAATAAAAACAATTTTTTATACCGAAATTAAATTGAAAAAACATTGAGGGACTAGATATGTATAGTTCTTATAGTATGAGGACTAAATTAAATATTTTATATGAACTTTGAAGCCATCATCTATTTATAACATCATTCTTACTTTGATTCCATGTCTTTTGATTTTATTCTTAATCAACAAATCTAATTTAATTGCCGTTGAATTTGATAATAAAAAATACCGTTGCCCGAAAAAAGAAGAAGACCGAGGACCAAAACCTTAAACAGTAAATCCATAATAAAAACAGGAGAGAAGAGAACGAACAGAAGTGAAGAATTCCAAATTCCCCACTGCTCCTTTTGGACTCTCTCCTCAAACCCACTTCACTGGCTCTTTGTTTCCACTGTTTATGCCTGTGGCAAAGTCCAAATTGCTAGCAGTATTATTGATTATAAAATGGACCCTTGTTTTGGACGTGCTAATGCAAGTGATAAAGGAGCCGGTTCGAACCGATCCATTCTAAGCGATAAATTGTTGACTGAGGCAGCCCTTTTTCACAGGAGCAAGAGGCGCCGGGCCAATGGGGGCGGTGGATTCTGGGAACGCGTCAATCTCCTCTTCTAAAGTCCCACGCCTTTGACGAAACCCTAAAGATAAGATAAAAAGAAAAGGAAAAGCTCCAAATCAAAAAGAGAGAGAGAGAGAGACTTTGCTTCCACTGGTCCCACTTTTCAGTCACGTGGGTCCCGCTTTCAGATGGTCCCACTGACACTTGTCTCTCTGACCAAAGCCATGACTTCACCGCTCGAGAGGAGGTTATTATCTGGTGTGGGCAAATCTCAGATGACCCTACCCTTTCCTCTTATCACCACCAAAACATGTGACATACCATAAATAACAACAGATTTTTCTTTTCATATCTTTTCTTCATCTTTTTGATATATAGGGTATTTTGGACAATTTATATATACTAAATAAAGTCCTTACACCTTGAATAAAACTTATACCTTGCATTTTATGATTATTAATATTAGTGAAGAAAAAGAGTCAAATTAAATATAACATACAAAAAATATAAAGTATATCTCATGATTTTATTCACTTTATAACAGATAATGTTAAGGAATGATTAGAGTTATTTTTTAAAGTGTTTTTTATTAAAAAATATATTTTTTTTTATTTTTTAAAATTTATTTTTAACATTAACCTATTAAAATATCTAAAAACACCAAACAAAATTAATTTGAAGCAAAGAAAAAATAAAATTTTTAAAAATATTTTAAAAATATAAAAATAAATAAAAAGCCAGTTATTCATAAATAGCTCATAAGTTTCAACCGTGGACCCTTTTATCAACATTCATTTTTTTCTTTTAAATTTTTAGTATTCTTCCTTTATTATTTTCCTGATTATTCCACAACTTGATGGCAACATTGCATATACAAACAAAATATATCAGAGTTTCATATACATCATAATATAAGATTTATAAATATTAAATGATGATTAACAGATACAAAGAATGATGGTGCATGCATATCAATTCGTATGGAAATTTAACACAGATGGATTTTATACTTGCCAAGATCCAAATCTTAAAGGCAAACATTTAACACAAGAAACACACACTAACTGCTACTGAACACTTGTATTCGGTCTTCTTCTAAAGTCTCCAACTCCCCCCTTTTATTGCCGAGTCCACTGCAGCGTTTAGAGACTTACACACCCTCCTCTTTCTCTCCAGGGCATTCTCTCTCTTGATTTATGGCCAAAGGAAGGGGTGTGCTCTCCATTGATTCAGATCTAATAAGCACCACTAGTGCCTTCTTTCTACACAACCCCCCTGTGCTCAATTCTTTCCCTGATCAAGAGAACATCGTGAATCCCAAGTGGAAACAACTTGCTAATACGGGTAGACAAACCATGGATGCAACATCTGCTAGGTCACCTCCTACTACTATCCAATTCCCTGTCAAACTTATAAACACCAATGATGCCCGTGATGATGATGATGATGAAGATGATGATGATGATAATGATTCTTCTTTGCCATCC
>NW_011505426.1:2605-3546 GCF_000495115.2 Populus euphratica | reverse complement strand
TAACTCATCACTCAAAGGTCTTAGAAAAACATTAAGTTTTGTCCCTGGATTTTTTAGCCTAGGAATTATCATTGCTAAAAGCATGAATGGTCTAGTTATATATTTTTACATAGGTAAATTATAAACATTCACAATTACTAGCTAACAAAAGCATGCATTTGAAGACATGTCAAAGGGAAAGTATTAGAGCTGCTTCTATGTCTTATGGGAACATTTATTAGTCAAATTTCTAGATTTGTATTGTGAACTTCCACAAAAGTTATAATTTTTTTTCATTGCATCTACCTCATAGTACAACATATAATAATTAGGACACATATTATATTTCTCATAACAAAGTCCAAGTGGCCGCATGAATTTCTTAGCATCATAAAAATTTGATACCAAATGTTCATCATTCAGCATGTAATTTTTTTATAAAATTAGTAAATTAATTGAAGGTAGTCTGAGTCAAATTTAAAATTGACTTCATATTAAGCAATTGTACTTAAGTAGATAATTTGGATTGCTTGGTACACCCATTCCATAAAGGCTCTTCAACAACTTTTAAAAGTTTATAAAAATTAGTTGCCTCTAGATTTGAAGTTCTTCTACTACCATAGGACTAGAAACATTATCATTAAAGTATGCATCACCAACCTCCATTGCATCCATAACCAAATTTTCATATGGATTTTCTAGACAAACATCATTCACAACATAATTAATCCCAGCTGATAAAGGTCCAGACAATATTGGTTCGGCGATATAAGGCTCCCTATATATAGTCTAATTTTCATAACAAGGTAAAAAACCATTTGTCAATAGGTGATTGATTAGTACTTAAAAGTGCATTTTTATCATGGTTTTATATCATCATTTTGCACTTGAAGTATCAATAACTCCTTAACCAAAGCATATTTTATAATAATATATCTAATAATACAAGATACCTTTAATTT
>NW_011505426.1:0-1725 GCF_000495115.2 Populus euphratica | reverse complement strand
TATTATTATTGTTGTTGTATTATTGTCGTTTATAATTTGTACAATTCACCTCCCTGTGGTTCGACCCCGGTCTTGCCGGGTTATTTATTACTTCGACACTCCTGCACTTGGGAGAAGACATCAATCTTTTCGTTGTGTCAGTGATTACAAACATCTTCCTTTAAAAACTTTTGATTTTTGCATCTCACACAAGGACATCTAATTTTTCCCCCAAATACATTTTTATTAGTTGAAAATGCAAAATTGATAAATCTTCTAACACCCGCAATGTATTCAAGATAAAAACGATCATCCATAAAACGATGATACATCCATAATAATTATTCATATTAATCTAATTAACATGATAACACCAATAAACATTTTAGAAACAAACATTTTAGAAACAAACATTGTAGAATGTTATTTAATTTAATATTTTTCTTAATCTAAAGGTAAAATGTTATGTAATAAATTATCAAAACAACTTCATTAATTACAAGGATATATTTTTTTTAGGTATTTCTTACACACTTAAATTAACCCCAACTATGTATCATATATAAATAATCTTTTTTTCATCAACAATACACAATACTCCTAAGTAGGTAGAACTTAAATCAACTTACTTGTTTAAATAGAAATAAGCATACTTTCTTAACTGCTAGTACTAGAACAATCCTTTAAAATAAAATATGTACCATATAAATCTCTAGTCAAAGTTCATAACATTGTCTAAATATAGAAATTGATTTTAAGACATGTACCTAATGTAAAATAATTTAAACAAACTCTTAATTATTTGTCCAACTCCACAGAGCAATGATAACACTAAGCTAGATATCATATCTTTAAGATATAAAGTCACCTCCATATCAATTAACATTTAACAATAATTAACTATTCCGTGAACATAAATTTATAGTTAGTCGATATATTATAAGATCATACACCTACAATGTCATGATCATTTTCAGGAACACTTATATTGGCTTCCCAGGCTTCATTTTGGTCCCATAATTTCTATCCAAAAAGAAACTCAATATCAAATTTAATGGAAGAAAATTATTCAATTAATATTTTTATATAAACTTGTATTGAATAAGAAAAGAAAAATTATAGCCCAAGTCTAGAAAAGATAATACCATACAATTTGTGAACAGTAACCCTACAAAATTTTCAATTAAACATGCATAATTGGTTATAGATTGTCATAAGAACATTTCATAAACTCTTAATTTTATCGAATGAATAACCTAAAACCATTATTCAAAGTATTGATAAAAAAAAAAAATTTGTTACCTTTGTTCTTGAGTTCTTGGCAAGCAAGATTGAATCTACACCAGAGAATAACATATGAGATTGAGAAAGTTAGTTAAAAGCCTTTTAGTGTAAGCTAAATTGCAATAGTGAAAACAATAAATCCTTAAATTACCTAAATTATTTAAGAGAGGAGTGCAAAACCCAATCTATATGCAAAGAGAGGGGTTAAATTAAGATGTGTGATGGTGACAATGATAGGTCTAGTAGGATGTTGTCAAAGGTCTATGTTTTTGGAGGTGTAAAAAGGAAGATTGAATTTGTTAAGTTGAAGGAGAAGAAAATGAAGATAAAAGTTAGGAATCTTAGAGATGAATAAGAAGATGAAGAGAAAAGTTAGTGACAATGAAAAATCAGATCAATGAAGAGAGAGTGCACGTTAATTATTTTTCTAGAGTTATGGCTGTTAGGGACGAAGGCAACTTA
>NW_011505424.1:0-3547 GCF_000495115.2 Populus euphratica | reverse complement strand
AATAATTTCAAAAAATTAGGAATCTTTAAAATCTTGACTGGTGATGAGGCTAGAAAAAATCCTCACGGAAAAAAATCATGGGTGTTTTTTATGAGCTTATAAAAATAGATACGGAAAATTTGGTGGGCCCGATAAGATTTACAGGAAAAATATTTTGAATTATAAAACTTAAGATGTCATGAATGAATTGTATTATCAATTCTTAAATGTTTCTTAAACCTTGTTTTCTTGTATTACAATTGTGTTATATCTTGTATTGTGTAGAAACATGAAGTCAAGAAAGATGAGCTTTGAGACCTTAGCTCTAAGTAGATGAACTTTGTCTGTACAGAGTATTTTAAGTTAAATATATTAATAAATATCTAAATTTTAATATATTTTATATAAATATTCTATATATTCATAACATGAGCCCTAAAAAGATATTTTATATTTTGTTTGTATAGAGTTTATTATGAACTCTTTTCGCGGTTGGTTTCATCAAGTATAAAAGAGTTTTTAAAAAACATGAATAAATTGGTTTTTTTGTTTATTTTTTATAGACAACATCAATGATAAGGTTAAAAATAATTCTCAAAAAAAAATTAAAGTTAAAGAATTTTTAAGAAGCTGATAAAACTAAATCTAGAAAATTTAGGAAGCCAAAAAGGCTTGCAAAAAAAAAAAAAAAAAACACTCTAGCACTCAATATAATCTTTGTAGAGATGACAGGAAAAGTAAGTTGTATAGTCTTAAATGCTTGTTAAGCCTTGTATTAGACTAAGACATGAAATCTAGAGAGGAGTTTTGAAACCTGAGCTAGATGAACTTTTTTTATATAGATTTTTTTAAAATAAATATCTTAGAAAATATATAAATTTTAATATATTTTATATAAATAGCTCATAAAAATATATAAGTTATAAGATATTTAATATAAATATCTTATAAATATCCTAATTTTTATATAAGATATTGATAAAGATGTATATATTATATAAAACACCAGCTAGACATAATTGAACTCAGCAGAATTAATATTATTTTGTAGTTTTTCTATGTATCATCAATTAGTCATTAATAAAGTTTTAAATTCATGGAGATGTGCCATTTGCAATTAGATTCTTAATTCTTAATTTATCTTTATCTTTGTAAATCAAATTCTTAATGTCAAGTGTATAAACAAAAATCAAATTTTTTTTATGTACTTGGTTCATTATTATCACATTATATTTATAGAGAATTGTAAAAAGTACAGGGGGAATATTGTTTTATCAAGCACTGTGGACTCGCATTCACAAGCATTCTGGGTTTGTTATCTCCATGAGTTTTTTTTTTTTTCACTCTTTTTTCTTTGCCCTTTAGGGGCTAGTTAGAGGCTAATTTAGCTAAAATTGTTGAGGAATGACAAAATTAAAAAATAAAAGACTAAAATGAAACATTCAAAGTGTTCAACTAATTTTTTAATTGTTTTGTCATTCCTTAAAGATGGGTGGCGGTTGTGAATTTTTTAAAAATGTTCAATTTTATCCTCATTTTTTACTAATTATAACAATTGGGTCCCTCTAATTTTTAAAGTTTCAATAAAAATCAATTTTGATCCAAAACTTTATTTTTCTTTTTTAAAATTTTTAGTTTGAGAGAGAAGAGAAAAAGTCACTATATTTCAGAAATAAAGATAAAAAAATATTATTGATGCTAATTTTAATTACTAAAATAGTTGATTTTTAGGTTAAATAATTATATTTGATAAGAAAAGTTCAACTTAGATGTTGTTTTATCTTGAAAGATCCTTAAAAAATATTTGAGTTTGGTAAGACTTTTGGTTATGAGTTGGTTTTGGCTTTCAAGATATTTTTTAGAGTTTTTTAGGTTATGGACATATTTATTAAGATGTTTAGGATATTTTTTAATTATTTTAAAGTGAAAAAGGACTGGAAATGGGGTTCGGGGTAAAAAAACCTTTAGTTTTGATTTTTTGGACACCATAAAAGTCAAAATCCAGGTAAAATCAAAAAAATATATTATCTATTCTTTTCCAAAAAAATTGAGGAGAACAACGTTTCATCTAGCCTATTTTCCATAAAAAAAGGCCTAAGTGCATGGATGCTTAATAAATAGGCTAGGCCTAGCTCAATAGTAACTTATATTTTTATTTATATCTTTTTTATATGTATTTTTTCAAAATATTTTTTTAATTTTTTTAAATTAATATCCCTTCTCTCTTTTATTTTATCTATTTAGAATATTTTAAATAATGATTATTTTTTAATTATTTTGTATATATTTAATTTTTGAAGAGATTATTCTAATTTATCTATATTTTTTTTCTTTTTATGTTTTATATAAATAGAAAATATTTATTTTTGAATAAAATTTTTAATTGTGTAACCTTACATAATATTGTTTCCCTTTATATTTTATTCAATTAATTTTATATGTATCGATTATCATTTGAATAAATAAAAAATTAATTTTGATAAATAAAGTCATTAAACACGATCGAATCAAATATCTTGATTTATATATGTCTTTTAATTTTTTTATTTTTATCTTTATTTATCATTAATGACTTATTTATTTATTTATTAATATATATGATTCTTTATTTATTTAATTGCATATATGTATAAGCTTTTTAATTTATATTTAGAATTTTTTTATATAAAAAAACACATAAAAAAAGTCTGCATATATAAATTTTTTTGTAATTTTTTTAATTATTTAACAAAACATAGATCAAATAACTAGCATCGTTTAAACATGATTCATGTCCCTATGCTCAAAATACATGATAGATTTTGAAGCTCACATGTATTCAAAACTCAAATAGAGTTTGCATGTTTCAGGCTTTGCATTCCACGTGGCTCGATATTTTCCTGGAATACCACGTGGCTCGACGCTTTCTTGAAACAAGGGTTATGAAATTAGACTTGAGGGGTTCTTAGAGCTTAATATGACAATATCCATGGATAGGTGGCTCCATGAGATCTTATGAACATAACCTCCTATTTCAGGTTGTATTTATATAAAATTTTAGAAGATTAAATTTATTTTTTATTAAATTTATTGTTTGAAATCAAGAATAAAATTATAAAAATATTAAAAATTTAGGATCAATTAAAGATTAAATTAAAAACAATTCATAGTGAAGATTCGAAGATTCGATTTATAAAAAGTGTCAAATTCTGAGAACTTAATTGGTTGAGATCCAGGATGAAATTGAAGAGAATTGAAAGTTAATGATAAATTAAGAGTTAAATTATATAAATTTAAAACCAAAAATTAAAATAAAAAAACCACAAACATTTAAGGGTGATGTTGAAGTTTAGTAGGGAAAACATTACACAAAATTTAAAATTTAAAACCAATTAGAGGTGTAATTAAAAAAAATAAAAAACTAAAAAATTAAATTGAACTTTACCAAAACAATACTATTTTGATTACTTTTAATAATCTTTTTTAATTTTACTTAAAAAAATTATTAAAAAAATTACTTTTTAAAACATTTAATATTTTATTTCGTCATCAAATTTGACAAAATGATTACTTGACATTTGACATTTAG
>NW_011505795.1:0-2967 GCF_000495115.2 Populus euphratica | reverse complement strand
TCTTTATTGTAATAAATAAATAAATACCAAGATGGCATTACGTCATTAAATCTTTATTTCCGAGCTACCTGGGCCATTACAGTGGCCTAGGGAGCTTGGACCGACTTCAAACAAGCTCGTGTAACATGTTTTTTTATATATGTTTTTATTTTCATTTGTTTTTTTCATATTTTTTCTTTGATTCACATTAATTTATTTTCTTATTTTAATTGTATTATATATTGAAAGAAAATAATTAATTAATAATTAATTATTTAAGGTGACTCATGCTATTGAATATATTTATTCTTTTATTAGGTCAGTCTTCAATTTAACTTCTTGTTTTTTTTGTGCGATGGGAAGTTGAGAGACTCGTGTAGTTAATTGGGTGCAGCAAGTATCCTAGCGTCCAAACTCCCTATTGGCCGTTGGTCGAGATGTCAAGTTCTGATTGGTCTCGATATTTGCCTCTTAATTTCTTCTCTCAAGACTGCAGATTTGACTACAAGGAAGAGGGCAACAGGAGCTTCTTCTTCTTCTTCTTGAAGAGAAAACTGGAAACAACCCACGCAGATTGTTATAGCAATAATAATTTAAAATATTTTTATTTAGAAATGTATTAAAATAAAAGTTTTTTTTATTTTTTTAAAAAACTATTTTTGATACCAACATATTAAAATAATATAAAAAAATTATTTTAAACACAATAAATTAAAATTTAAGAAAACGCTGTGAACACCCTTACTGACCAAGTTTTTCAGGCATTAGTTGAGTTTAAACTAATCCTGTCTGGTTCCAGCTACCAGCCAGGTTCTTCTTCTGAAGCCTTCCATGAAGACCACCGACCAAACAAATTAATCTTGCAGCCCGCTCGCAATCCATGAGGACGTGGGCTTCTTCGTAACAAATCAATGGCATTTGTGTTCCAGCTCAGCCCATTGAAACTAGATGTTTTGGTCAGTTCAAAAAAACAAAAATACTTTTAAGGGAAAACATAAAATAACATGATAAAAGGCATGCACAATACAAGGCATTCGAAAATAAAAAAATAATTGTTTGCTATTGAGGAGAATGTATCTTCCTTTTCAGATTAATTACTAAATACTCAATCATTTAAGCATTATAAAAATTAAAAAAAATTAATAGCTCGTAGGGCACGTAGAGGTGTTTTGACACAATTTTTATATTTTTTTGGATTTTAAAAATATTTTTGAAGCTAAAATCACTTTTTTAATATTTTATAATAATTTCAATATACTGTTCTTAAAAAAAATCAGGACTACAGGTACAGACAAAAAACATGATTTTTTTTTATCTGTGATTATTATTTTTTGTCTGCAAACGGGAAAATTGAATGTAGACAAAAAGTCAAACACTAGGGGCAAATAGTTTTTTTTTTAATTATTTTTGAAAGCCAGTAATTTACTTTTCTAGCCACACAAACACATTTAATTAATCAAACGCAGTACAATTACAGAATAGTTAAATAAATTATAGAGTGAGATAATAAATATTCAAGGTGCAGAGGTAAAAAGCACTTAATTATATACAATTTGAGGGTGCAATAGTTATAATATTTTCATTCAATAATTAATAAAATGCCTTAAATATTGGGTTAAAATACATGCATGATTCACCAACTCTTTCCTTTCCACAGCCATTTCTATCCCTATCTAATGATCTAAAACCCCATTGATGTATTATGTTATTGGGATCCAAATCACGTTTTAATGGAAACCATATGTTGGAAATTTGATGTTATTTATCTTTTTTCTGTTTTATTCTTATTCTCACATAAAATGTACACATGGCTTTACCAAACCTTTTATTTAAATTAGTCATATGATTGTCACCTACTGGGGGCTTTTTTTTTCCTTGCAATAGTTTTCTAATTCAGAGGCTTTTTTTCCCACCTGTTCTCTTTTTTCCCTTGCTATTCTTGCTTTGTTTTATTGTAATCTCTTGTCTATGGCATATGTCACAACCATGCTACATCTTCACCTCTCCTAGTGCGGGGAGAGAAGAAAGAATATCACCAAAATACATTGTAAAAGAGAGAGATTGATTGTTTGTTATAGCTTTGGTAATAAAAATATTCAGGTTAGAAAGAAAAAAAAAAGTCATTAGAGGAAGAGAACGATTGTTTGCCCCGATTCTGGCAACAAAAATAACAAAATTTAGAGTTAATATGTTCCATTTATTAAAAAAATTTAGATAGTGATGGGTTTTTTGATAAATATATTAATTTAATATTAGTATGTATTATAATTTAAATTATGATTTTTATGAGTTAAGTGAGGTTAATATAGATTTATCTGATACGTTGTTGTATTAAATTTTTTTTAATAATATCATCTTGAATTATTTTTTTAAAACTAAATTATTTTTTAATGATCGTTCAAGTTATATTTGGACCTGTATTTATAATATTTAATTTTTAATTTTTTTAAATTTATTAAATCAATTGGATCATGTCAAAACAACTTTTATATAATTTAATTAAAAATTTAAATCAAACAAAAAATTAAGTTAAGAATTTTAAAATTTAATTTATTAGACTAAATTTAATAACAATATTAAAATACTTATTCCAACATTGAATTTAAATATTCTTTTATGTTAATTTTTTTTTAGTAATGTGGCATATCCTAAAAGAATGTATAGCTGCTGCGAATAACTGAAGGGGAAGAAGTGAGAGAAAACTTGATCACCCGTTTAATTTCGTTGATGATAATCCTTCAAAGAGGCCTATAATCAAATGCAAGAATATTGATTTGAACATTCAAATACTCAGCTAATCCAGTTAACTAAACATTTCAAATTTTGTAACGTGATTAATTTAGTAGTCTATATGAAACAGCTTCTTCCCATATTTTCTTGTTTCACGGACAGTGAATTTTTTTAAAATTATTTAGTTTTCCCTGTTGATGGGATTGCTAATCTATATTGAACACTTAGTAGTCTTGATTAATTGGGTGTTTGAGATTG
>NW_011505423.1:0-3554 GCF_000495115.2 Populus euphratica | reverse complement strand
TGAAATTTCAAAATATATAAACTTAACTTATCTATCTCTTTGTATTTACATCATTTATTTGATATTTGATGATTCAGGCTCGTCAATAACACAACTAGATCTAACTCTTTGACTTGCTTGAGTAGCTTTATTCTCTATCACAATATCACTCAGAGTTAATCTCTCTCTAATACTATCAAGTGGAATGCAATGCTGTGACATTTGCTTTCTTCATTGGTTTCACAAAGAAAAGATGTGGTCTCTTAACTCTATTGATGTGGTCTCTTGACTCTCTTGTTGCTTGAAGTCAATCTAATATTAATAAAACATTAATGTTAAATTAAAAAATTAATATATAAAAATTAAAATTGAACATATATTAATTATTAAAAGATTTATTACTTACAAGATTTTAAATATGTTGAGGATATTACTCCTACATATATATATATATATATATAGAGAGAGAGAGAAAGGAACATGCTTAGAATTTAGAATCATGACCAAACGTGTGATACTCATATACTAAATCAAATATTATCCATCTGTAATTATAAGATGTATGTATATAAATATCTCATTTATTTGTACATCTCACTGTGATATATAAACTTGATAAAGTCATAACTAATTATAATTATTTTTTTTAACCCGATGAGTTATATTGTGCAATGCATCACTTATATCATATGAATATTGACTAAAATATGTTTCCTAGACTTTATAGTTAAACTATCACATTACTTGATTTAGATAATATAACTTGATTATCTCACAAAATATCAATGGGATTATTAATATGTCCAAATGTCCTGCAAATGGAAACATCAAAGAAATTGCTAATTTTTCATTTGAATAAAGCATCTAATATAATTTTTTTAAATATTAAAAAACAATAATTTGATGAAGTTTAATAATTTTTATTAAACAAATGGTTTAAAAAATACATGAATAACATGTTATTTGTTAGCTCGCTATGATAAAGAATCAACACACATGTTATTTGCATCAAAAGCAATTACAATAAAAAAAACTTTCCATCATATCACTTATATAAATGTGTCATTAAAACTAATAAGTAGTCTATAGTACCTGAAACCTTCAATATAAGGTTTAAATTACTAAAAATCTCTATCAGAAACCATTGTAATATTATTAAGATTTTCTTTATATGTTTAATCAACAATTTTTTGAGAATTTGATTATTTTATTGCCAATAACAACCCCTATAATTTTTCAAAAACTCATCATATGAACCAAAAAGATGCTTAATCACTTTTTATTTTGAAACTCATGCTTTGTCATATGAAATTTTATACTTTTAATACAATTTTATTTCATCTTGTATGTTTGCAACAATTATTGAAAGCTTATTCATTATAAGGGTTGATATAACATTATTAATAAAATTTGCATCAAGCTAATAATGATATTTTTTTACAAAGACCGAGACATATGTTTATGGCTCTTTTAATTTTTCTATCTCAAATGAATCTGAACCTTCATTGTATCTCCACGCAAATATAACCTTCATCTAGGTGTTTGCACCTATTGTAATTGAACAAATATAAAGTTCGATTGTTGGAGTCGGCATTCAATATAATGTTTAACATGTAATGTATCATTGTTTAATAACATTAACAAATTCATTTTTATAACTGAATGTTTGGTCAACCTCTAAATTAGACCCTTTTAGCGTACGTCTATGATTAAGTGCCTAATCATTAAAAACATAAAAAATAAACCAAAAAAAATCTGTAAGTTTAGGAATAGAAGGTATGATTTCATCATCAACATCATGATCATCATCATTTACCATCACATTCGAGTTTAACATATCATCATCTTCATTATTATTAGGCTTAAAATAGTCAAATCTATGTTAATCAGTAAATAAATTATCAAACATAGTATAATCTATCCTTTATAACAAATCATTCGACAATAAACCGTTTTTACCTCTACTAATTGAACTTAAAGGACCAGCAAAAGTTGAGTCATATATAGATTTTGATCTATTACTCGTATATAATACCATTATATTCAAACCATTTTTTATGAAAGAAACAATCATTATCTTGAAATTTTCATCACACATAATCGGTACAAAATAATATTGATGTTAATTAATTTGACACCTCCAAGTTATTTCAACATCAATATTATTATAATTTTTTTCTTTCATTTCTGTATATGACATGCTTCAATTACCATTTAACAACAAATTACTCCTATCATTATATGTGATATCATTGTTCACATCATGGATAATAGTGCCACTGTAATGATATAACAAAAATATATCATAAGATATTCTATAAAAACAATAATCAGATTTTGGTCAATTGGATGCAATTTTAACTAAAATGCATTACCCCAACACTAGTTGGCAAAATCCATATCAAATTCACTCAAATTCCCAAAACATAACGTTAAAGCAAATTCACCAAAAAATAAACATAATTAATGATACGAAATCTAATTGATATTTTTATACGTAATTGCATTCAACCCAAACTCATAGTAAGTTAATAGAATTCAAAGATAATATCAAATTCATCAACTTATTAATAATTTAATATAACATGTAATTCATCATAATTTTACTGTATTTGTGCTTTTTTATATGAAATTATCAAATGTAGTTAATTACAATATTAGTTGATTCTAAAAATACACACAAAATTTTAAATTCCACAACTTAACATCAATTAAACGCAACACATAACTAATTGAAGTAATTAATTCATAATTAATTTAACTTTTTTTTTTTCATATTCAACTATATCAAATCAACCCTAATTGATGATATTGTTAACTAAATTAATATTAATTCAACTAACCCTAAATTTAACCTGAATAATTATTTCATTTCAACTAAACCAAATATAAATTCATAGCAATATAATATATTTACCTTACTTGTAAGACTAGAAAAAAGGTTGGGGAGGTAGTGATAACGACAACAGTAAAAGGAACGATCAATGTTGAACTCATAACACATCTGAGATACTTAAAGATTAGGATGTGTTCAATTTTTTGTTGTTTTAAGGGCAAAATAAACATATTTGTTGGGGTTTTAAGGGAGATTATAAGGGTGTTGTTTGGTTTTTAGAGAAAGAGGACATTTTTTTTATGTATTTTTCGAGACAATGAAAGCTTAAATTTTAATTAATGTTGTGCTTTTTAATAGAAATTTTTACTAAAATCATGTTTTTGAATAAAAATATATTATTTTACTAATTTATTTTAAATAGTATTATTTTGATGAATCTTTAAATTTATTATGCTAATTTGTTTTTAAAAAAACCCCAACATTTAGAGTTATTGAACAGGAAAACCCGCTGTTAAATTTCATGTTTTTGAAACACAATAAGATAAAATATATTATTTTACTAATTTATTTTAAATAGTATTATTTTGATGAATCTTTAAATTTATTATGCTAATTTGTTTTAAAAAAACCCCAACATTTAGAGTCATCGAACAGGAAAACCCGCTGTTAAATTTGTACTTGGCATTTAGGGAATTTCAATTTGTTCGTTTGCAAGACATGGCGATATCTGCTGTGTTTG
>NW_011500437.1:91633-157609 GCF_000495115.2 Populus euphratica | reverse complement strand
TGAATAAACTGAGATAAATAAATGTTAATTTCGGTTGATAACATTAGAATGAATGATCGGGAAAAATAGTTGATTGATGACATTTAAAGTAGATAGCCCAGGTGAGTGAATGATTAACCTCGACAAACGATGTATTAAGAGAATGGTTGGATTTAAATGAGATAAATAAATGTTAATTTCGGTTGATGATATCAGAATAGATGATTGAGAAAAATAGTTGATTAGCTTTGACTGATGACATTTAAAGTAGATAGCCGGGGTGAGTGAATGATTAACCTCGACAAATGATGCATTAAGAGGATGGTTGGATTTAAAATTATGGATTTAAGAATTGGTGTATTTATATACACTGCAAGTTGTTTATACCAAGAACATGAAGGAACTACAAATATCATGCTTCAAACATGAAATAATATTAATGTTTCATTAAATTGCCAAATCAATGATTAACCTCGACAAATGATGCATTAAGAGGATGGTTGGATTTAACATTATGGATTTAAGAATTGGTGTATTTATATACACTGCAAGTTGTTTATACCAAGAACATGAAGGAACTGCAAATATCATGCTTCAAACATGAAATAATGTTAATGTTTCATTAAACTGCCAAATTGTTTTCTTATTCTTCTTCTTCTTATTATTAAGTAATTGCATTTTTGTAAATGTTTTATACTGCAGTAGGGATGTCACACCAAGAAGATGTCTAGAAAACCGAATACACAGGAACCTACTTTTATAGAGAATCATGTAGTTAAATTCTAATTCATGATATGTTTTTTTATAAATCAATGTACTTAATGTATAGCTATTATTAGATCCTTTTAGTTTAATTTGTGATGACAATTTGTAGGATATAATACAAACTCATATTTATGCATGTCTATTTTTAATATGAATTTTTAATCATGTAAACATAATATTATGAGTTTATGTAAGATTTACTTTTAAATAAAATGTTGATCATTGTTGTTGTATGGATTATATGTTGATGATGTGTGACAATATAGTCATCGATTACTGACATGATGCATGTTAAGTATAAAAATAAAATAAAATTTATTATTATTTTGGACTTGAAAAGCCAGGTTGTTATACTATTAGCTAAAACTAATTACATTGTTTAATCTTGATCATCCATTGTAAATTACTTTTAAATGAAATGTTGATTATTGTTGTTGTATGGATTATATATTGATGATGTGTGACAATATAGTCATCGATTACTGACATGATGCATGTTAAGTATAAAAATAAAATAAAATTTACTATTATTTTGGGCTTGAAAAGCCAATTTGTTATACTATTAGCTAAAATTAATTACATTGCTTAATCTTGATCATCTATTGTAAACATTATTAGCTAAAACTAAGTCATTTTTTATATTGAAAATCGTTAATAAAAATCAAGTCATTTCTAACACTAAAAATAAACAGCGAAAATTAAGCTATTTTAGACATTAAAAATCATTAGTGAAAAGCAAATCATTTCTAACACTACTTTTTCTTAGATTATGTATAAGATTTATGATAAGCCTTTTTTTTTTTAACATACTTGATCCTAGTTTTGATATAAACCTGAACCAAGCCACATCTAAATTTTCGAAGCGAAAACGATAAGAAATATTCCTATCCAATGATAGCTTGCATTCATCAACATTATTAAAGACAACCTTTTAACTATCTCTGGCCGTAAACCTTAATACTTTCCTTTTTGGTATGCTATGGTTTCCTCAAATGTTGGCATCAATTCTCATTCACCGTAACATGGTGAAACGTGTTCTAAGCATTCTAGTTCACTATGTACTTCCTAACATGGACAAGAGTAGGAACTATATACATTCCATAATCTCATCAAGTTTATGACAAGGTTATCAAATAATATACAATCAAGTCTTAACATGTACATTTTCCAAAGGTTCTCCTAACCATTATTCCATGACCGAACATAGTGTTGTCATCAATCATTCATTCCATATTCTCAGTTGTATTATTCCAATTTATCAACACAAATTAATAGCAAATCTACATTACGCAAGATCGAGTTTCATTTCCCGTTATATCCTGTTTCTCTAAGGGTATAAAGTTTCCTTTCATGGTTCTTCCTCTTGGCCGGACATTGAGCTCATTTTTTTTCCTAATTTACATATACAATTCATCATTTCTATCATAAATATTTTCACAGTATCATGCTATAATCACATATTCATTCACCTGGATCATAATCACACAAGTTCATTATATTCACCTAAGCAAAAATCAAGGCATTAAAATAACATAAATTCAGTTTCAGCTCAAACATATTTCTAGTTGCTTAGCAAGATCACTTAGGGTTTGTTTATCCCCTTCATTTCTGAAATTGTGTCCCCTTCATTTTCTATTTCAACTTTTTCATTTAGCTTTTCTGAATTTATATGTGTAATAACCCTAAGTCTTTTACTTTGAGGTTTCTCTCTCTCCCTTGTCCTGAAATCTTAAAGCAACAAACAAAGAAGTGATATGACTCTTACCACACGATTTTAAACAAGCTTTAGGGAAGGTTTTAGTGATTTTCTTTTTCTTTTTCTCTCGGTTTTTCTCCCCTTCTTCTGTTGTCCCAGCTAGCCCTATAAGTTCTTCTTTCTTTTGTGTTTTCGGTTCTCTTTCCTTTCTCTAACTCTCCTTTCACTTAAGCATTCAAAAAAGGTGGCATGCAAGTTGTTTTGGATGATTTTCTTTGCAAGAGAGAAAGCAGCTGCAGATAGGGTTGCTGCTGGCTTTGGGGGAGAGGAAAAATCATTTTTTTCCCTCCCCTTGCATTTATACCCTCTTTTAAATATGATGAGAGTGTACCCTCTTTTAAATATGATGAGAGTGTTTAGGTGTGGGTTGATCATATTCTTGTACACTTTTTTGGTTAACTTAGGACCGATTTGATTCTCATAATTCTTAGCTAGAATAGACGGCCTATACTATTTTTTTTATTTTGGGTTTTAGATAGCAAGTTTCAGAAAAAATAAACCTGGAATCAGTCTTGGTATCAATGGATGACTCCTTGAACAAAAACCCATTTTTTGTAGCTGGCTGCACATTCATTTGGCTTGTTGTTATACCTCTAACTGAAGAGCACTTGAGAAAGTACAAGTTTATCTCTGCCATTGATGCATTTAGGAAACTCCGGGATAACCCCGATGCGCAGCTTTTGGATATTCGGGAGGAGGAGCGTCTTCGCTTTGGGGTCTCCCAATCTTAAGATGTTCATTAAGAGTGTGGACGAGATTGAATTCTTTGAGAGAGACGAAGATGGGTTTTTCAAGAATGTTTTGGAGATTTTTCGAGACCCTGCAAATACCATCTTGTGTATTTTGACAAGTGCCACGCCTATAATCAATACTCTACAATTTTTTGCTTTATGTAGCTACAAGCTTTAAGCACTGCTTGCTTATTTATTTTTCTGTCATGTCAATTACAGAGTGAATCAGTACGAGTTTAATGTGTTTTTCTGCTTCTTGCGTGTAAGGTTGTTTTGATGGTGATTCCATGCGATTGGCTGAGTTGTTGCTCAAAAAAGGATTCAACGAGTCTTATGCAATCAGGGGCGGAGTCGGGCAAATAGTTCTTTTATTATTTTTCACGCTAAAATTTTTGTTTTATTAGCAATGAATGCTTGCATCTTAATTTCTGCTCATAGAGCACTGTTTTTATGTAGACTGGACGATTTAAGATTTGTTTACCCGTAATTATAGATTTCTTGTAGCCATTGCAACACTAACTAGGAGGAATATTGGATAACATGCATCTGCATGGCATGAACAGGCTTTCAACTCTCTGAGACAGCACTCAGAAAATACCACGGGTTTTGTTGATTGAATTTATTGCATCAATTTCCACCAAATCAAAATAGCAGTTTGTGAGCATGAGAAGGAAACAATTCCCAGTTTGAATCCTGCGTGGCTGCCCCCTTGAGGTAAACGTAAGGCATACAATATTACAATGTGTGTACTGAGGCCTCTCTTTTCTCATTGTATGAGCACATTTGTGTGTTTACACTGCACGTGTATTTCTTTAGTTAACTTGTAGCCTGTTCATTCTTATTTATGTGGAGGAGGATCAAGAGAAGGATCGAGAAATCTGCCTGCGGCAATTGCTTTTATTCATGGGTTTGTGTTGGTTTATACAGGAAACTCTTTTGCCACCTTCTGTGGATATGAAGCCTAAGAAGAAGAAGAAGAAAGCCAAAGTGTGGGCAATGGGCACCTTGTATGGAAATTGATTTCAGATCTCCTTACCGTACAGTGCATTTCTGACACCATGGAAATAAATATGATCCTGTAAAATAGCTGTGAAGCAAAGATGTCTGAATAAGGTGTTTTTATTGTTCTTAATAAGCAGTTCTCTAAGATTGCGATTCATACTGCAGTCCAGTTTTATACATTTCGATCCTCACAAGCGTGTATTTAGAAGTTGGGTGGTTTAAAATAATATGTTAAAATAATATTTTTTTAGTTTGTAAAATTATTTTTAATATCAAAATAATATAAAAATATAAAAAATTTAAATAAATAAAAAAAATTGATTTTTTATTGCATCGTGTTCCTAACCAATCACTAAAAATTAATTTAATTATTTTTCAAAATAATTTTTTATAAATTAATCAAAATTATATTAAAAAAAATTATTTCTAGATTTTAAAAACATAAAAAAATATTATTTTACTCAAAATGATTCTCTGTAATTAACTGCACTATGTTCGCTCCATTGCCTGGCACCAAGAATTTTAGTAGCTTTCATTGTCCTTTTGATACAGCAATGGCAATGGGTTCGCGTCCTCTTCTTCTTAAATAGACTCCTCAATTTTACAAATTAAAATCATGATTTAACAACTCATGTTTTTTCTTATTATTTTTCTTAATTTTTTTTTCCCTGTAACCGTGGATTTCCTGATATTTTTTTTTAAATATTTTTTTTGATCAAAAAATATTTAATATTACTGGTTGTTAGAGAAAAAAAAATAAATCAAGTCTTTGATTGATTGTCGCCTGCCTATTCTATCAATGGTCGTTTGTTTATATATTGCAAAAACATCTTCTCAAGTGGGCAAAATCATGAGTTGTTTTTCTTCGTCTTGGGATGGAACCCTCTCGCCGAATGATTTCTCTGTTGCTGCTCGCGTTTTTACCGAGAGATGGGAGAGGAATAACTCTTCTTCCCCTTCATGGTTTTGGGTCAATTCTCCAAAAGGACCTCCTTTCCTTGCTTCTTCTCAACATGTTGCTATTCTTTCTTTCTTATCGATTTCTTTTTAACCTTCAATTCCTCCTTTGCTTCTCTTACTTTTTGTTTGTTTTGTCTTTCCTTTCTTTTCCCAGGTGGATGGATACTTGTCTTTGGAGAACATGTGTGTTCTTGTCTCAGCTGAGGTCTGCTCTGGTCTTCATCATGTAATGAACCTCTAATTCCTGAAGTTTAACCCCAGAAATTGTTATTGATTTTTTTTTTTTACAGGATAATAATGAAGAAGTAAGTTGCACTGTGGAAGAGGAGGCTGGTTTCTCTGAGATAGAAGGGGCAGCTGATAGTGCCACACTTGTATTTCCTTCCTCCTTCCTCAGATAGTCAATGTCTATGTTACTGTTTCTTCATACAGGCTTAAGCTTGTGTATCTAGAAACTTGCTCTTGTGGAAGTTATGTGTTACAATTATCCCCCTTTTCACTCTCATCTTCTTGCCATTATCGATGTTGTTCTTGTCCTTTGCTGCCAGGTTCAAAGCAATCATCATGAAGCGCATTACTATGATTTTCATATAGTATATAGCGCTTCATACAGGGTTCCTGTGCTATATTTCCGTGCATACTGCAGTGGTATGTGCTTCTCTCTTTCTTTATGCTGATGGACATACATGTATATGCACGCACACCTCTTAAATTTTGTGAACATCTTGGTATCTGGAGTTATGTCTTCCATCTGACTCTTTACCAAACTATTCTTACGGTCACTGATCTTAAATGATCCAACGTAATCTAATTAAAGCTAATTCAACGAACTGATCAAGTCTAAATGTTGGGCTGATATTATTCTAGGCTTCAAGCTGTAAATTACAGAGGAATTAAGCCATTGTGTCCATGCTTGTTTTCACAGTGATGTCCATGAGTTGTTTGAACATGCTGATTTTTGTTGAGTGTATAGATGGAAGGCCGTTGCTGTTGAATGAAATTGAAAAGGACCTTCCAGCTTGCTCCTCGAAGGTGTTGTTGGAAACAAAGTGGACTTTCATAACTCAGGAGGTGCATTTTCTTCTTCTTTTTTCTTCTCAATTATCTTATCATAACTCTGCATTTGTGTTCTGATTTTCTCTAATTTTGTTTGTTTGTTAAATTGCTGCAAAACCATTAGATAGATATGATCCTTGTTTCTGGTAGGATGAACGAGGAGACCCTTTTTTAAGAGAGATTCCATGTTTGCACGGGTTGGGGGTACCACACATGATTTTGTATAATCAAGGAATGCATCAGTTGATTCACAGAAATCTTTGAAATTTTTTAGCTCTATCAAACTGGCAGCATTTTTATTTCATGGATATATCGCAAGTGGTTATATGATGAAATCTACACTTGTCTGGTGTCCCACGATGCGAACATTGAAGGAATAATACACATGGATTCGACGACTTTGGGCACTGACTGCATACAGTTTGCCTCTCCTGATAATGAGGAATAACATACTAAGTTTATTCAGTAGCTGCTTCTGTATATATTTTGGATATTGATCAAGCATTACATGACAATTCTTCTTGAGAAAGACTTGTGTTTAATTGTTGAATTCATGCAAGGGACTTGGAAATGGTAACTCGTTGAATGTTATCAATTCAGGAGCATCCATTCTTGAATAGGCCATGGTACAAATTACATCCATGCGGGACCCGTGAATGGATGAAGTTGCTTTGCCTTGGCGATGAGGTTGCAGCTAAGAATGGACTGGCCATTGAACTATATCTGGTGTCATGGTTCTCGGTCGTTGGGCAGGTGGTTGGTCTCAAGACCCCCCTAGAAATGGTGAAAAAATCAGTGTAATCACGGCAATGCTTCGGACAAAAAATGAACTCATAAGTACATGGCTTAAAGAAGTGCATTACTACTCTTGCAGTGAGCTTTGATCCAATTTTGACGATTCCTATGTCCCATGTGAGGCTGTTTTTCTTGTGTTCCATAGTTTAAATTCTTCATCGACATCCTAGAAATCGTTTTTTAGTGTTTGTCTATCTTGGTGACTGCTATGGATGATTGAAAGATGGCAGACCTGTAAACCTCAATTCATAAACAAAATATTTCTGTAAAGGTTTATTCAAGAATTGTCTTTTACAACTGTAAGGCTGTAGTTTTTCTACAAGAGATTACATGCATTAAGTTGTAAATCGAACACATTGTCAGTTGTCTCAGACGCAGGAGAGCAAGATTTACATCAGAAAGGTGGAGAATTCATAGAGCTTGACAAACTGGACTCCTCACCAGCAGTAGGCAAAAAACAAAAACAAATCAACTGTACCATGTGCGAGAAAATCACATAATTAAGGTCATAGGAGATGGAGTGATAGCATCACGTCTTGCATTTCTTGTGCTTTCAATAAATAGTTGGGATGTAATTTACATACATTAGAAGCCATGGATTCTTGTTTCTGTAAGGTGAGAGTGAACGAACTTCACATGGAAAATAATTCATCCATAGGGTCCTGGCATAATGCGAGGTCTTTCTTTTCATGCTAGTAGTAATCATTCTGCACTATTTTCATGTATTCGACTGAAGTGCACAAGAAATTCGATGTTACCCTCAGCACCCTTTAGAGGAGACTCAATACAACCATTGCTACGGAATCCAAAGCCCTCCACGCCTTTTGTTATCTTCTCAAGAACCTACACATTAGAAGCAAATTCATTCCATATTTTTGCTTAGCACTATCATGTAATTTCTACTCTTGTTTATTTTGTGAATTATCTCAATTGTCCAGTGAGTCTAGAAGCAAATTTATTAGAGTTTTGGCCATATAAATCATAGACAATATCATATAAGATATTACTCCAAATACATTCTGCCAACTTTTGCCATGTATATAGAAGGCCAGTAGTGATCATTCTTGTCATACAATACACTCAATGTAAGTTGGATAAAAAAAATATTGAAGACAAAAATGATATTCAGCTGACAAAAACATGTTTTAAAAAGGAAATTTTTTTTGGCTAATTATGAAAACAAAGAAAATAAAAAACAAATGATATCAACCTATGTTCACCCATTAAACCCATGATTGAATGACTAAATTATTTTTAAAAAAAAAATCAAACATACAAAAACAAAAAAAAAAATAGCAATTATAAGTTGGAAAACAGCTCCATTTTTCATTGCTAAAAAAAAGAAAAAGAAAATATGTTCGTATCCCTACCAAAAATGAGAGTGAAAAATGGATCACATAGAAAAGACTATATTACCCCTGGACTTAGTTTTCTGACCTGATTTGAGGAAAGGGATAAACATCATTTTACTATTACAATCCATGGTAAATTGAAAATCTTGAGATATATTTTTGGAAAATATATATGTTGTGAATTGAAAATCTTGAGAATCATGTTGCCAAACCCAAGCAAATGAAAGATTCAGTGATGGCCTGAGGGATGCATACCTCTTGGTGGACTTGAGAATCTCTTACTATCCCGCCACTTCCTACCTGAGAAGGGACTATGAATTATTTATTCTGGAGATGATAATTAAACTGTGTTTCCCAAGAAAGAACAATGGCTAACTCGCAAAATACAATGAAAAGACCATTTGTATCAACTCAAGCCTAAGAAAAAGGCACACTACGAGTCCACATATAGCCAGTCATTCGTAAAAGCAACTAAAGTTATTGGAAAGTGTTATTCAAACATAAAACAGCCGGCTCATTGTATATCATGTACACTACTAGTACTACTAACCGATGTAGACCGGCGGTCATGACATAAAAAAAACTAAGGAAAAAAAATTAGGATACTACTACTCCACCACCAAGGCATGTTTAATACTTCCTTCCACTTAAGTCTGCTGTAATGTTTATTACATTATGTGGCAAATTCTAGTAAAAAAATAAAAGATAAAAAAAGGGCATAAATTGGGCTATGCAAAAGGCTGCTATGCTAGTGCTCTTGCTTGATTGGAATTTGAAATCTTAAGCCAAAGCCTAAACTTCTCACCTTTATTGTAAATGGTTCTCCAAGAAAAAATAACCAGATTTAACTAATTTGAAACATCTTTCTTTAGCCATAATTGAATGGTGAAGACAATTATGAACAAAGGTAAACCTAAAGAAGTCTTTAAAAGTATTTTTTAGAGAAAAAAAGGCAAACCTAAAGCATTATTACCAAAAAAAATTAGAAAGGTTTTCTTTCAAGTGTGTCATAGATTCAATTTTCAACAATAATCTGGATTACAATTGGATAGCAGTTAAAATTTAAAAGACAGGAATATTAAAATTCTACTTTTGTTACTTGAGATCTGCGAGCTTCAAATTGAGGTTTAACCAAGGTCACTAACGTTGCCTCTTCCTTCATGACATTGACTACAGCAGGCATGACCTGAAAAAATAACTAAAGTCTTTGAAGCACCACAAGAAGGTATAACACAACATTGGACTAAAGAGGCCTCTCCCATGAAAGGAGAAAAAAAGTGTGGTTGAATGAAACCAGTCAAAAATCTGTAAATATAGCAAGAAAATATTTTACCAATGTTTGAAGGCTTACCAGGAGAATAGAGATGAATGAGAGGTCCAGAGTCACCAAATCAACTTTTTGGGGGAGTTCAGAGAGGTATCTTAAGTTTGTTCTTTCTATCACACAAACACGTTCATCTCGACGTATCTTGTCTGCCACCTGATGTGGAAGTCACTGTAAATATTTATCAACAGCCACTAAGAAACCACCAACAAGACTTTGATGTCTAAAGGTTGCATACACCATCATTTATAGAGCAACAAAAGTCATGATCTTACCATTAAGAGTTCCCTGTTTAAAGGTCAGCTACGCCATCATTTCAAGAACAAAAGTCCATATAAATTTGCTATAATGAAAAATAAAGGTTTTCATACCTGTCCATAACCTACATCAACTCCATAAACAAATGATGCACCATACTGAAGCAAGCAATCAGTAAATCCTCCGGTGGACAATCCTGAATCCAGAGCTACTTTGCCAGCTACATCAACATCCAGTTGTTCAATGGCAGCTTCTAGTTTATATCCTGCCCTGGATTAGCAAACCAAAAAGTAAAGCTCAAGACTTCAAGCCTCACAACCCTGACCAAATTTACTGCAGACTGGAATTTCATGTATTCAAATTGCATTACGAGTTGTTTCAGGGGGGGGTTAATCACCTACATACATATTTTGGAACTTCAGCAATTATCTCAACAACAGATTTCTCAGACACAGGTGTGCCAGCTTTGTTCACTACCTTTCCATCCACAAATACTTTACCTACACCAAAACATATCAAACTGTTAAACTCAAACTCCCAACATCAACTATGCTTAATATTACGATGATAAATGAAAATTGAGTTTACAAAGCAGGCTATCTCTCAGACATGACACTGTTACACGTAGTTTAGAACAAACTCAGCTATTAAGCAACACAAATTGCCATGCTCATACAGAGGGAACTAGTAATGTGCAACAATAACAACACTTTGCAGCAGACTTACATTAGCTAAAATCCATACCAGGTATTTGTTTCCCATAATATTCATGGGAGAAAAACTGGATTTATAACATCTTCCTTGTCAAAGTAACTAAATCATAGGGCTAGAGAATGTTGATAATACAATTAAGTTATTTCACCAGTTAATGAAAAAGGTTATTCGATTGCTTAGCTTGCAGCGGACTAAAAACTTGAGGTGATCACCAATTCAAGAATATGGCTAACCTTGTAATATCCATGATTGTATAAATGTTCGGCTGTATTGCTGGAACCTTTCAAGACATATTTCATCCAGCCTCCGTTTCCTGAAATTGTCAAAAGTAAAAAAAGTGAAACAATGAAAAGAATATATAAAAGAACTTTTGAGACAAGTTCCGACACTAATTGCACAACTTACTGTCCTTTCTTGATTCCTGAATACATGGTGTTTAAATTAGAAAAAAATCGTAGTTTAATGCTATTTCCTGTTTCTTATAAGCACTTAATATGATGGATAAAAGCATGAATAAAATTAACAAGCTGAGCAAGCAAGCGAAAGCAATGGGAAGTAAGCATGGAAATGCATGTATAGTATAACATGGGAAACACAATGAGAAGAGGAAGGATGGCTTAGCTTACTTTTTAGGTAGTTGAAGCTTTCCAGCCTTAGCAGGAGCAGCAGCAAAGCTTCTAATTGGACTACAGTGCATTTCTGGTTTGACCCATCTAACTGAAAGTTCAAGAAAGGAAATAACAACAACAATAATGATAATGCATGTTAAGAAGCTGCAGCTCAGAAATGAACAAGTCTGTTATTTTAGTTTTCTTTTCATCAATTAGCGAAATCAATTTGAAGAAAATCAAACACCCGTCCCATAAATAATCATCATCATCATCAACAGCAACAACATTAAGGAAAAGACTAATGGGTCATCATGATAAAAGAAAAACTCCCTTTCTTATGATGTTAATTTATGAAGCCTCCAAGTGTTTGTGAAAATTACTGACTGCATGGAAAGATGCAAATGAGTAATGCATGGGGAAAGAGCGAAAGAGAAGAAAACCTGGAGGAAATTTAGAAGCGTAGTAGTGATGGAAGTGGTAGGATCTGGATAAGAGAAGCAAGCTTGAATTTTCAGTACTACAGGCGGAGCGTGAGAAAATAATGGGAAGCTTGAGATACTGCGCCATTTTTTGCCTTCGCTGCTCCTTTCTGGCTCCAGCCACACTCTAATATCTGCGTCCTATAAGTCAGAGATGACATGTCGTAAATATTTATAAACGACGTGTAGCCTTGCAGGTAGATTTTAAAAACAGAATAAAATCGCAATATCCGCTTTCATTATATTATTTGTTTCGTAACGTATTTTTGATTTAAAATAAGTTATTTTATATAATTGAAATTAAGGTTAAATAAAAATTAATGCCACCTATTTAGTTAAAAGAATTATATATATAAATAAATAAATAAATAAATAATACTATTATTTCATTAAATGATTTATAATTTTATCATGTATAAAATAGATCATTTAATGAAATAATAAAAAAATATTTGATATCAGTATTATTTATTTTATTATGTAGTAACAGTAGTTAAATTTATAATATTTAAATTAAAAAATATTTGATGGTTTTTAATTTTAATTATTATAGATTTAACTACTGTTACTACATAATGAAATAAATAATACTGATAACAAATATTTTTATTATTATTTAATTAAATGATCTATTTTGTACATGATGAAATTATAGATCATTTAATGAAATAATAATAAAAATATTTGATAACATTATTATTTATTTTATTATGTAGTTGAATCTATAATAATTGAAATTAAAAACCATCAAATATTTTTTTGTTATTTCATTAAATGATCTATAATTTCATTACGTATAAAATCCATCCGACAAGGATTACAGTTTTCTTAGTTTTTTAAGCACGCAACAATATCAAGTAAAATATTATCAAAAACAAAATTAGAATTGCGATCAAATTCTGCAAATACTACTTCATCAAGCAATATGCTTCTAATTTTTTAAATAAAAAACAATTAAAAGAATAAAAATTAATTTTTTTACTGAGTCAGACCCGGTTCAATGCATTTAACTTTAAACTGAACTCGGTCTAACCAAAACAATAAAGAGTGACTTCACTGTTCACGTGAATAGTGGGGTCATACTCTACTAGACACTGCAGGTTTGAGAGAAGTAGTTGAAAATTGCTTTTCATAAACCTGCAGTTTAAATAAAATTTATATGGTTCTAAATGCATAATAAACTATGTTTTAGCATTACTAAACAAGTTGCTCATATATTTTGTTTCAAAGGTATATGCAATATCCTAAACAAACAATCTCTAAAATAGGTCAAGCAAATCTAATTATCCATTTTTAACTAATTATGGATCAAATTAGATAATACAAATATTATAAATAAATTAATTTTTTAAACATATTTTTATAATTAATTATCAAATATATTAAAAAAAATACTTGAAAAAAGGAACAGTTATATTAAGCATTATCTCCGGACCCACTTCAATTATTCATTGCTATTGAATAACACAACTTGATCATCAAAATTTTTTTATTTGTAATTTTATTATCTCAAGTTATATGATTTTATACATTTATTTATATTTTTATTTGCATTTGCATGCATATGAAAAAAATAACATTGAGAAATATTTTAATAATGAATTAAAAATTGAATTTTTCAAAATACAACTTTATTGATAGTTAAAATAAATAAATAAAGAATGATATTTTTTTTAAAAAAAAAGACTCCAATTGGATATTATCACCAAAAACTTCAATTTACTCCCTAAAGGTTTAGTTTACCTATTTATTTGGTAACTATTATTTTAGAATTTTACATTTTATTTCTAAACTTTATTTATTTATTTTATTTAAGCCCATGTAAGCTAAGAGAGAAGAGAGAACAATTTCAAAAAATATTGTGGAGAGAAAGTGAATGGATGTCGACATTCTATCTATTAACAAAACTTATCTTAATATAAATGGGTTTGTCTTTTCAATAAGAGTTCAATAAAGATAGTATTGTCCTTTAATCATCATGCTTGAAAAAGTAGATTGAAATCCTTAAATGTTTTTCATTTTTTTATATATAAAGATTAGAGGCTGTTTTGAGGTTTAAAATGAGTTTGTCAAGGTTTCTAGTTTTTTTTTTTTTAATGTTTTCAAGTGAAAAAAAATTAAAAATAAATTTTTAATATTCAAAAACATGATGCGATTTTTTGGTTATTGGAGGTAACCTATGATTAGTGCAAAAGATAATAAGTCAATTTATTATAGAAGTTGATTTGTCATCGATTGAAAAAACAAGTGTAAATAATGAGTAATCCACTCTTTTAAAAATCAAAAGGAAAAAAGGAAAATAGCTAAATGTGTAGTCTTATCCTCCGAGTCATAAAAACATCTCACTTTTTTAGTTTTTTATTAACTTTTTATTTAAATTTTAATTAATACATTCTCGATTATTTTTTATGTTATTTATTTTACATTATTTTTTTATTTAAATCTTGATCAATACATTTTATATTCTTCTTTAAATAAATTTTTTCACTTTTTATTAAAATAGTAATTGATCTTTTTATTTAGTTTTGTTTCATAATACTTCAAAGAGAATATTGTGATTTATCTTTAAATTTTTCCTTCTATATTTTATATAAATAAATTGTGTTCACGTGATATATTTATAAAAATAAAAATTGTTTGATTTTAGTGACTAAAATTAACTTTTAAGGTGAAATAAATAACAACAAATAAAATAAAAAGGAAAACTAAAGTTAAATACTTTCTCGAGGATTTCAGCAACAACCCAATTCTTATATTTGCTAAATAACATTTAATGATCCAATCTAATATGATCCACCCAATAGCATTGATTCAAAAAATTTAAAGGTTTCTCATTTTCTTTTTCTTTTTCATAATTTAATTTCTTTATTTGTTTGATTAATCAATCAATTATGACTAATAATAATAAGAAAATGAAGAAGAAGCATAAGGAAAAAGGAGAAGGAGAAGAAAATAGAAAAGTAAAAAGTAGAGTTAGACATGACTGATTTGATTACTGATATTATAAAGCTTGGTTTTTTTGTAAGCTATAAATTTAGAGGTTTGATTGACGTATCGATTGTAGAATTTATGGTGTAACAGCTTGTCAATCGCCATTATCATTGACTTCTGCATCTTATTTGATACCAACATTCATGCCACTGACTTCATCCTCTTCCTCTCTCTTTAAAATAGGATTTCGATTAAAATGACTATTTTTGAATTATTTTTTTCAAATAAAAAGTTATTGCAGCAAATCAGAGAGTCTCTCTTATTATTTACTTTTACTTTTTTTTTTTATAAATTAAATTCTATTTAGAATTTAAATCAATATCCTTAAAATAGTTTCAAACATACAAATTGATTTAATCCCTTAAAATGAATTCACTTCATAGGGTTCCAAATAAATTGTAAATTCCAAATGAGAAGGTTCCAAATAAGTTGTAAGTAAATGTTTCATTAAATAGACTTAATGTTACATGATAATATAAAACATCCTTATTTATTTAAGGATTGTTGTATCTTTATTTTGGTAAGTGTCCAACACAACTCTTTTTTTTTTCCTTTTCTTCTATTTTCTTTTTCCTTCTCTACCTCCTTTTCTTTTTCTTTAGGTTTTTTTATATAGATCTAGATTTTTTTTAATAAAGATATAATTTTTTATTTATATTACATCATTAGTATGTTTTGTAAGTGAATCTAGGTTTTTGTGTAGATCTAAATGTTTATGAGATTTTATTATTCTCTTTCTTTTTGCCTCATTTTTTTTTTTGTGGGAGTCTACTTCCATGCATATTAGATTTTTCCCTTTTTGAATAAAGGTTTGGTGTTTATATCTGATTAATTAAAATATTTTGATATTGATTGATAAATAAGTGATGTAGCTTGAATTAAATATTTTTGGATTCATAGGACACACAAAGATAAAATTCACAAAATAGGCTAAACAAGAACCCTAACTACACTACTATTTTTTGAATAAAATTCTTCTGCAAATATCGACCTTAACCAGAAAAAAAAAATGAACTATAGAAAAATAAGAAAATTAAAAGCCAAAATCTAAAATGAAATAAGAAAAAAAAAACATATTCTAGGCCTAATTTGATGACCTGAAATCGAATAGTTATAACCAATTGATTCATTATAAAACAAGGTTTGTAAGATTTCAAGGAAACATTTAAACTTAATCCAATTGCCAGGGAAAAAAACATCAATTTTTATTAAAAATATTATTTGACATGACCAAATCTCTTATTGGGCTTGGAGTTGCCCACTTGATCCATACATAAGTCTATTAGATTTGTATATGGTCTAATTGTAACAAATTCATATTCTTGTCATCGAGTTCTAACCATCCATTAAACATGGGAATAAATGCTACATGTTAAAGATATTAAAGGTCTTTAGATATATATGAAGACAAAGTTTGTAGGCATTATAATTGATTTTCTGCAACATCTTACAAAGACTAATCTTCCTTTCTCGAATCTTTTTACACTACTCACATGAAACAAAATATGAGTAAAAATTACCCATGTCAAGTCATCAACCTCAAAAATGACCTCAGTGGTTTGTTTTTTAGATATGTTATTAGCAAACTCATTAACAATGTAAGATCTCATTTATGTGGTTTGTTTCCTACTAAACTCTATATTAGATTCCTTAATCTTTAATTCACCACTTCTTCATGTCTATTTGTTTAAAGATGATAAGCATTGATAAAATCCAATTGAGTTCTCAACTTATTCAATAAAATCTTATATAAGTTGCTTATAAACTTGATATCTTAGTTATAAGTAATGGGCCTCAAAACCCCATATAAAGGAACCATTTTTTAAAAGTAAAGATGAGTAATCTATATAGATCCATGATTTTTCTAAAAGCAAGAAAATAGACTATCTTAGAAAATTTGTTTAATATCACCAAAATAGATTCTTAAACATGTTGGATGCAAGGCAAACCTAACATAAAATTTATGCTAACATCTAACTAATGAGGATCTAGTATGGACAAAGAAATGGGCAAACCAATATTAATGAAAGAACCCTCAGGTCACTCATATGTAATACAACTATTCATAAATTTTAACAATTGACTTGACATCTTAGGCTAATAATAATTAGATGATAATAAGGCCAATATCTTATTAGACTTGAAGTGACCATTATAATATAACTCACAAATAATATTATACTCTATAAAGGAATAATTAAGAATACTCAATTATATAAAACAAAACAAGTAACTATTAACAAACATATAATCACCTCGTTTATCATTAGTAGATGACTCAAAATAAATATATCTAAAGGATATATCTTTTAGGTATAAGTCATGAAAAGTATCAAAACCTACAATCTAGGTGTTCATGGGAAGAATAGGAGTCTATTTAGTGTATCATCTACTTTGCTAACGTTGTTAGATGTTTTCTTAAAGGAAAAAGTGAACTCCTAGAGACAGGACATCCTTTTAACATATCGATGACTCAGCTTATTATACCAATTAATGTATTTCAAGGCCTCATGATTTATAATTAGTATGAACTCTTTGTATAACAAGAAGGGTCGCTAATATTTTAATGACTTAATAATGACATAGAACTTAAAGTTTTACATGGAGTTGTTTTTTTTGAAACTTGTTAGATTTTCACTTAAAAATACCTTGAGATGATTTTTTTGGCTAAGCAAACCTTCAATCTTTAAACTTGAAGCATTATAACTCACCTCAAATAACCTATTAAAGTTAGGAAGAGCTAGGACAAGATGTTCAATAATCTTTTGTTTTACTAATTAAAAGTTGGCTTCCATTTCTTCTGTTAATTAAAAAGTGTGCCTTTTAAAGCAATCTATAATGTGTAATTAAAAAAACTAAAATTATGAATAAACTGCCTATAAAAATAGGCTAACTCATGAAAACTCTTAACATCATAAATGTATTTAAAAGTAGGACACTCCAAAATAACTTCCACCTTAGCTTGATCAATATGCACACAATCAACAAAAACAATAAAACATAAAAAAATAACGGTATTAGTAAAGAACATTCATTTCTTGTCATTTATAAATAGTTTCTCGTACCTTAGTATATCAAAATAGCTTATTAATGCTTTAAATATAATCCAATGATAGGCTATAAATCAAAATATCATCAAAGTAAACCACCATAAATTGGCCCATTAATGGCCCTCAACACATAATGTATGAATCGAATCAAATAGAGATACACAGTGTATTAGATAGTCTAAATGACATTACCATTTCATTAACTAATATTGCATATTAAATGTCATCTTTTACTCATCCTCTATCTTAATCTGAATATGGGGATAACCGTTTCTAAGGTTAGTTTTAGAGAAGACCTTAGAACTAGCTAGCTAATCTAACATGTACATCTAATTATGGTATAAGATACATATACTTTATAGTGATTTAGTAGATGGGTCTACTATTTATACACATATACTATATGACATCTTCTTTCGATACTAGAAGAACTAGGACTATATAGGGACTTATACTTTTCTTAATATGCCCTTTCTCTAACAACTCTATCACTTAACACTACAACTCTTTGGAATCGAGTCTTTATACTAAACTATTTGGTGTTATAGATTTGGCATTAGAGGTAAGCCTTAATTCAACTCTTTTGGTATCAAGTTTGTAAATTCAACCGATACCTCTTAAACCTTTGTAGAATTATCACTATAACAAATTTACTCGAAGGCATCAATTCAAAAATCACTACTTCATTATCTACCTCTTTTAAAAATCAAGATATGGTTAACTAACTCTATTTCTTATTTGGCTTAACCATAAAAAAGTATCCTCTCTTTTATAGGCATTAATATTATACACGGCACCTAGAGGGCAAGCACTTAAGCACCTTTCGATAGTACACCTTAATCTAGGACACGCATTTGCATTCAACCCTTCCATCGATCTGAGCGTGTCACCAGATAGTCGAGTTGAACCTCTTATAGTGCCTTCATCCCCTTCGGTAACCCTACAAGATGAAAACAACAAAGAGTTACACTACCTCACTTGTTGATGCGGATTATGATTCCGATTTCAATATTGATTCAAGCCCAACTCCGCTACCTTGGGTTAAAAGATTTTGGAAGGGACATTCCAGCTGGCTAGATATAAAGTTGTTTTTCGAAAACCTTAAATTAAAAAATCATTTTGAATTCCTTCTCTAAATCCTAATCTTCCACTGCCTTCCTCTGATATATAACCCTCCCTTACCATCTATTGGAGTAGTGTACTATTATGACTGGTCTAACAATAGTTGACATGCATCTATAGACATTACATCACATTAAGCATTACCAAGATACTTATGGCTTAAGAAAGAAAAAAACAAGCATCATTATTTACAATTACCTCACATTCTCTTTTAAATGAAATTAGTTTATTAGGATTAAGGTGGATGCTTATTTTGAGTAATAATTTTTTAACTGCCTCTTTTGATAGCACATTTTCATAGTTGCTAGTGTCAACAATTATGTTGTGTATGTGTGTGTATTTTAAATCATGCACATCATATGAAAGATATTAATGCATAACAAATCTTCACATGAATCATCTTTAAGAGTCAACAATTTTTTTTAGATGACTTAGGTTGAACTGCCATCACATATAAAACCTCTTCATTACCTTATCATCATAAAAATCTCTCTAGTAACTTAACTCTTTTTCTCAGGGATCATTTTTTATTAATATATTAATGTTTGTATGACTTATTACCTTATAAAGCTCATTGGTATGAAGCTCTTGCTCATTACAGTTGTAACATATAATCATAGACCCAAAACCTTGAACTAAAGTTTGCTAAAAAGTGGGTTTAGAATGACTAGTTGACCATTAGTCACTGGTGCACACACCTCTGATATTCTAGTTTACTCAAATGCCTTTATTAACTCATTTAACTTGTTGTTTATTTATGGTTAAAGCTATTTAAACATTTAAAATTATCTATAATGACTAAAAATAAAGAACATCTTATAAGGACTGCTATAACCCATTTAAGTATCGCATTACCAACCATTTTTCTGTTTTTGACAATGTTATTTTTGATTACTAGTTAGTAGAACTCTTTGGTGTACTCATCTATATATATCTCCCCTTGTCGCAATATATGGATTCATCAATATAAGGTCTAAACGAACCTAAAAGGAAGAAAATAATCTTTATCTTAATCTTTATTTCCTTCCAATAATAAATTTTAGATTTTCCTTACCTTTTATGAATTCCTTTTTACTATTCCTATTATAAAGAAGTTTACCCTTTTTAATATGATGGTGATCAACTTACATTTATCTATTCCAAATCTTTTTTGCACTAAAAACTTCATTTTCACTTTATATAACTAATCAATGGATCCCTTAACTTGTAGGATTCCTATAAACTCAAGAAGTTCTACCAAAAACCTAAGTCTTTATGGTATTCAACTCAATTATAAGGCTACCTTCTTCGCTTTAGCTTATAACATGGGTTCTCAAAACTAGATATGAAATTGTCATCTCTCATCTCATGATCTTATAGATCCTGATATGCTAAATGACAAGTTAATTCTATAATCTACCTTTATAAATCCTTAACCACTAGTTTGAGAATGTTTTATTCTTAAAGAGAACCTCCTTTACCAAAAAAAAAAAAAAAGAGTTCCCTTCCACTATAACCAATTCTACTTTATGACCTTTAGCAATGGTTATTTAATAGCATATTTGAAAAACCATTAGGATCCTTGAACTCTAATATTAATCTACATAACTTCAACTAATTAGACTAGGAATCAAAGGATATAAGAAGATAGAAAAAAAAAGGCTAAACAAAAACCTCAGCCATACTCTTAATTTTTTAATAAAAATCTTCTACCAATATAGATATCATAAAAAAGGTTTCACAATAGGTTAAATAATTTATCTCTGACCTTAACTAGAAAGAAAAAAAGAATTCAAATCAAATAAGAATCCAAATCAAATAGGAAAGTTGAAAGCCAAAATCCAAAATTACATATGAAAAAACTAAAACTTCAAAAATAATATCTTTTAAATGTAATTTGGAACCTTCCTAACTCAACTGGTTATAATCAATTGATCCACTATAGAATAGAACTTGCAAAATCTTTTGATAAAATTTGAGCATGATTCAATAGTCAAATCAAAAGTTATGTTTGTTTTTGTTAGATACGTCATTTAACAAGACAAACATCTTTTTTAGGCTTGGACTTGTCCATTTGGTCTATAAATATGTTTTTTAGGCTTTTCATGTGGTCTAATTTCAACATATTCAAATCCTAATATTCATATCTTTTAAAACCATTGGCATCACTTGTTGGACCTTGGTGGACTTCGCAATAGGGATTGAAATGTCTATCATGTAAAATTAGAAGTCACCACATAGTAATTAGAAAAATCCTAGAAATCCTAAAAATTAACAGTGATTCCAGAGATTCAGGTAAGATGTTAATTATTTCTAAAAAAAGAGTGATATTACCCTTACATCATCCTTTCTTATGAAAGGTTACCTTTACCATGCATTTTCTTCTCAAATTATTATTTTTTGATTGCCATTAATTATCCTAGCCTTTGATTTTATTTTTTATTTTTGATTATTTTATGAAAAAAATGATGTTTTTTTATACACTTTTAAAAATGATATCAGTCCCTAAAAATATGAGACTCGTTAAAGATGTTGATGTTAAGTCCTAGAAAGAAATTATCATTGAAATTGCTATAAATAAATGTAACCTGCATTTGATTTTAAAATTTAAACATCAATTTCTTTATAAATAGATGTGTAAAAAATAACACTTATTCCTAAAAAGAGAGGTTACGTTGAAGCTATTAATAACATGCATTAGACCCATACGGATGATAAAAAATAGGTTTTGAACCTGTATTGATGATGCGAGTTGGGTTTTGGACCGAACAATTAACTACGTGAGTCTTAATATAGTTTGGGCTTTAACCTATTTATTTTCATTGGTTTTTTTATATCATTTTTTTTTACAATTTTTATATTTTTTGTTTTATTTTTTTCATTAGATGAGAATATCAAAACAAAAAAATATTCAGATTTTCACAGTGTAAAAAAAAATCAATATATATGAAATTTAAACACACAAAATAACAAAAATATTTATCTAGAGTTTGAAATTGACCTTAAGGTAAAAAACACCAAAAATCACTGGAAAAAACCCTTTGGCCATGCATATGTTATGCATGTGCAACCCACAAAAATAAAAAAAAATTGGGATTTTTTGTATTAGTCTTTATTTTTTTTTTAGATTTTAGCCTCTGCATGTTAAGAAAGTAGAGAGAAAGCAATTGAAAATTAAGAAAGAGAGAGAAATGGCTTAACGGATCATATTTAAGCTATAAAAAAATTAATTGGCCAAAAAAATATTAATCTTAGTGTCAATAAATTCATGTGAGAGAGAGAAGTTCAAGAAATGTGTTTTTTTTTTGTTTCCTTAAAAAATGCTAGAGAAAATATAATGAGTCATATGAAGATTTTTAAAATTTAGTTTGTATTTTGGATTTTAAAGTGATTATAGGTAATTCAGCGTAAAAAATAAGTTTATTGATTAATTTTCTTGAGTGAAAATTAGTTGAAAAATAAGTTTTGGGAGTCCAACACTTAAACCCTAACTCTTTAGCTACCAATGGCAATAGAAGAACCAAATAGAAGATCATATATTTTCTACTAAACAACATGTCACCAATAATATTTATAAAAAAAGTTGAATAATTAACATATTATCCATACATGTATTTTTTATAAAACACAAGTTAGGTGTGCTACTGACTTTCAAGCCCAATCACATTTAGACATTATGCTTTTAGGTGAATATATGAATGTGTCCTTCTAAGCTCAATAGTGCATAACCCATATTTTTAAGGGAATTTTATATTATTTGTTTTTAAAGTTTTTCAAATAATATTATCAAGATTATACTTATAAAATTGTCTTTATTTAAAAAAAAATTTATTATAATAATAAAGACATGTTTTCATTAAAAAAAAAAATTCAAATTCATGAATAAAAAAACAGATTTTTGTTGAAAAATATATTTTTTACTAGAGAATATTGAACATAGAAATCGTTATGGATATTTATTTTAATTACTATAAAATCAAAATATTAGTTAGATCCATAATATATCAATGGATTTTCAATCAGATTCTTCCCTTTAATTTTAGCTAATAAAAATAATAAGAACTTTGCCTTGCAAACATGTGGAACTGAAATGATAAACTAAAAAACCATGTAAAGAGACATAAAACATTTGTATCTTTTTTATATAGTTTGTTCTTATGATTGGGAATCTTTTAGTAAATTCATTTTTCTATATGAAAAGAAAAGGAAGAAAGAAATCACTTGAGAAAACCTTTTTAAGTTTGCCCTAACTTTTTCATTCATTGATTTTTTTTCTTTTCTTTTTCTAAAAAGAAATCTCCTTAGCCTCACCATGTCAACACGTTTTGCAATTGTAGATAGGGCTATGGATAAGGTTACAAATGAAATCCCTCCAATGGACATTGAACAAGTTTGACACCTCACCAATAACAGCCACAAGTTTGCAAGCAATGGATACTCTTCTAGCTTAACTCAAGAGAATCAGACACCTTCCTTCCTCGTGTTGCTTACATATTTGGACACTCTATACTCCAAGCTGTTTTGACAAAAGAAAAAAGAAGGCAGTCAAATGGCCACTACTGCTTCTCCAATGGCCAGCCAGCTCAAAAGCAGCCTTGCCTCATCTCTAGGAAGGAGGCTTGTCATCCCCAGAGGCATTTCTGGAGCTCCATTTAGAGTTTCGCCCAACAAGAGAAGCTTCACTGTCAAAGCCGTTCAAGCAGACAAGGTAAGAAGTATTCTTTTCTCCTGCCTGCCTTTTCTTGTTGGCCATGTCTAGCTAGTACAATTGTTGTTTAGATGCTCCGAGCACAACCAGTTAGTTACTGACCATGTACTTCTGTTATTTCAAAAGTTATAACTTGTAGTGGAAAATTGAAATGGATAAAAAGGGCTCATGTGAAATGATAATAAGGACATCCTTTGTTCAAATCTTGCAGCCAACTTACCAAGTGATTCAACCAATCAATGGCGATCCCTTCATTGGAAGTCTTGAGACTCCCGTTACATCAAGCCCGCTGATTGCATGGTACCTGTCCAACCTGCCCGCCTACAGGACAGCAGTCAGTCCACTTCTCCGCGGAATCGAGGTGGGGCTGGCCCATGGCTTCCTCCTTGTAGGTCCATTTGTCAAGGCTGGTCCACTGAGGAACACAGAGTATGCAGGTGCTGCTGGATCTTTGGCTGCAGGTGGTCTGATTGTAATCCTAAGCATTTGCTTGACCATGTATGGAGCTGCATCCTTCGCTGAAGGAGAGCCATCTATTGCCCCAAGTCTAACCTTGACTGGAAGGAAGAAGGTGCCTGACCAGTTGCAAACTGCAGATGGCTGGGCCAAGTTCACTGGAGGATTCTTCTTTGGTGGGATTTCTGGTGTCACCTGGGCATTTTTCCTTCTCTATGTCATTAACCTTCCTTACTATGTTAAGTAGAGAACATCTACATTTTCCTTTGTTTGTTGCAACTCTCTCTGTCAATGTATATTTACTTATTTGGGATGGTCATTTGCAAATGGAAACTGCAGTATGTATGTCTCGGTGAACATCAATGTTTGATCAAGAAATTGGAATTGTTTGCTTGTTGCATGTATTTAACCATTTAAGCATTTGCTACGAACTCTACTACTACTACTCATGCACTCTCTTTTAAAAGCAACACATTCGTTTACAAATTCCACCCACTGTGATCTTCAAGCTTGAGGGTCGTTGTCCTCTCACATATTTTCTTCTCTTTCGGTTCTTATTTCTCGTCAAAGATATGTGACGTTGAGGTCATGAAATTAATGGGGATTTACATTTACACGAGGTAGAGAAAATGAAAAAGAATACTAAAAGCAAGGGATTGTAGGAACCATGTTTTAACCTGAAAAATCCAAACACAAATTTCAGCGCAAACCTAACCCAACTAACTTGGATATTTTTAAAAAAAGTTTTTTGAAATTTGTTTTTCTCTCTTTTTGTTCTTTTGCTATATACTCCCTAGAGTACCATACATCAATGTAAAAGATTAAGGAGAATCTGTTATTAGACTAGATATTTTTGTTGTTATTTTCCGAGTTCGAGGAACTATTGCTGTAGAATTTATAATAGCATTCAAGGTTAAACATGACTCCTAGAGAGTTACCAAAATACAAAGAGAATGAAAGGAAAAGAGAAGAGATTTCAACTATATTCTATGGTGACTTCCTCTAAAAAATACCAAGAATTTCAGTTTAAACTTAAGCTTAGAATTTGAGAAAGGTTGAAGGATTTAAAGGCTTCAATTATTGAATATTTTAGAGTGTTAGTTGATTTAAAACAAATTAATTAGATATCTATAATTTAAGGCTTCGAAGAACATATTATGTTTTTATAAAATCTACACACTTGAGGACTGACAAATTAAAATTTTAGAAATCCTAATCAACCAACCGACTAGGTGGTCTAAACTAGCTGATCAGTTGACTTATGGTAATGGTCAACTAGTTAACCAAACAATAAGGGTTAATTAAATCTGTTAGGTTTGATTAGTTTGAGTTATGTTCGAGATCGATCACGTGAATGAACTCAACTTTATAATTACATTTTGATCTCTAAACTTAGAGTTTTAATCTTTTATGTTACTTTGCTTTAAGTTGTTTTTTAGTGTTTTCCGTATCCATTATAAGTTTTGTTGACGTTTCTCCTAACGATTTTCAGTAGTCTCTAGTTCTGCATCCTCTTGTCTTTTGCTTTTGTTTTCTAGATGAATAAAAAAATCTTTAATATACATGTAATATAAATAATATATGTATATTGATTATATGATGAGTACAATTGATAAGTTCTTGAATGTTTATATATGTTGCTTTATTATCTGAGTACTTATTTATTTTTGAATTTATACTCATATTCTGTTGAATTAAATTCTATTTGATATGATGTTCGTTTGCTTTTATAATTATACAAATATCTATTATATCTTGTTATAGGATTTGTTAATAACTCCACACAAATATAACGTAGTTAATCTATGTGTACATATTATTTTGTATAACTAACTGATGAAAAAGGTACCATCCTGTGACAACTGATCCTCCCATAGTAGTCACTTTTGAGTATCATCTGGTTACATATTGGTATTATCTGATCTCTAACATGTATTTCATTATTTTATGTTAATATGCTTAGTGTGTGTATTTGTATCGAGATATATACGACTTACAAATTATTAATATCTAAGATGTGTATTAAATGATATTTCCTCACTTGGTTGGACTTGCCCTTCATTTTAATATTATTTCAGGTTTTTAGTTTTCATTAACAAGTCGATATTTGATTGAGAATTCCTGCTACTTTGTTTGTTGGTATGCTTTGCTTGCTTCCGCAAGGCTATTTATTTTTTTAGTTTTTAATTCAATGTCTTTAACACTCCACTATTATACTCTTTTATTTAAGTTCAGAATTTGATAATATAATAAGTATTATAAATATTTGTTTTTGTTCTATTTGTTGATAAAGAGTTTTGAAGTATCATTTGATTTTATTATTTGAAAAATATTATTTATCGAAAGATTATGAAATATTATAAAATTTTTAAATAATTTATTTTTGATATGTATATCCTGAAACTTAGTATAAATAAAATATTTTTATGACATCATTTTTATTTTGCTGTTCATTATATTCGGGATTTGAATCGTGAGAAGAATAGTGATAAATTTTTATAACTTGAGCATTAATACCAAGCAGAAACCTAAACAAACCCAGGAAAAAGAGAAGAGCAAACATTTACTATAGCTTGAAGTTATAAAACCTTGTATGGCTAAGTGGGAAATGCTGAAAATCACAACAACTGAAGCAGTAAAAGTAACTAATTATAACAACATATACATACTGGTTAGTGATTAGAATTGAGTTTGAAGAGTGATAATCAATAACTCTGACTCCTTTTTTTTTTTTTGGAATTTTGGTATCATGCATGTTTTGTTATTGTTTCATCCAAAAAAAATATGAGAGCCAGAGAATACCTATCTTCTCACTGAAACTTTATATTTTCTTTCTGGGAAGAAGTCCAACTACTCCTACTTACGTGCCATTAACGGTCTCTTTTCTTCTGCTTGCACTTGCATAGCATAACTCAATCAACAATGGCAATTCTTCAACCACAAATCCCTTTGTCTCTTTACCCCCATCATTTCCATCTCCCTCTTCACTCTCCTACTGCAGCACCTTTTCTTTGCACACCCTTCAAAACACCAAGAAAACCACTCAATCTGACCTGCTCATCCAAAGGCCAAGATGTACGCTTCTTTTTACTTTTTTTTTTCTTTTGAATAATTTGGTTGTCATGTACAAGTAATTCTTTTGCTTTCCTTTTTCTCCCTTGAATTAAAAGCAGGATTATCTGATAGATGCTCCTGTTTCTGCTGGAGATGGGTTTTCTTTCTCTGGAGGTGCCCTCCTATTCTTGCCTTTTTCGTTATAAACATAAAAATTATGAACTTGATAAGACATTGATAAGTCGTGTGTTTTTGTATCAGGGAAATATTCAGACGGGCCTAGCCCGTCCGATGAATGGTTTAAGCAAGGAAAGATTGTATGTTTTGGTGTCCTCAAATTTTTTTTTTATATTTTATGCTGCAGTATTTTTGTATCATGTAGATATATTCACAATGTCTATTGCCTGGCAAGAAAAAAAAGGGAAATGTTGTTTGATCACAGAGGGTTCTCTTCTGCAGGTGAAAGCTCATCCTGTTTCTGGCTCTGGAGATAAGGCGAAAGATCCTATATTTGGACTTAAAATGGGTGCTGCTTCTCAGGCCTCAAATGATCTTTTCAGGTGTTAAAAATCTCGAACTATGATCGTAACAGTTATACTAGTTTGTTTTTTTTATAGGGGTTTTTGTTATAGGCTGAGCTATATAATATCAAGAAATTGAGATTGGATTATTTGCAGGGCTTACCGATTGAAACATGCTCTCTATATATGATTTTGTGCAATAGATGGTTTTGCGTGGAAAGCGGAAATGCTGATAATCCTACTGTTATATTAATTCATGGTTTCCCTTCACAGGTGATCTCTTTCTTCAACGGCTGGTATTGGGAATTCAATTATCTTTATGCAACATGCATACTTGTTCTTTCTCCACACTCACTTAGAGGACTTGTGATTTTTCATACAATCTCTTGGATGAACTTGTGTTAGTGAATCGTGATATTTCAGTTTGGCTTAGCAGCAGCTAAGTGCCTGTAGGTGTTTAGTTAAATGCCTTTGGTCTAAAAACTAAAGGCACTGCCATTTTTTGGACGACATTTAGTTGTCTCTCACAGAATGTTTTATGACCAAAATTCAGTCAAGCATGACTGAATGTTTGTGATTTTCGCCGAAAATTCAGCCATATCATAATGTTTTGGATTGTTATATTTATCATTCTATAACTTATTCCATGTAATTCAATGTGTATTTTCTTCTCTTTCGTTTCTCTTTTCACCTGCATATTTATTGGATAGCAGTCATCAAAAGATTAAGAAAGATCTCACAATGCTCACGTTCCTAAACCATGCTCAAATTTGATATAGAACAGTTCAGCTAATGGTGTTTGATGCTGGTTAAATATCTGCATTTGTTCATAGTAGAAATCTATGTGAAGCTACATGATTTTTAGAATTACTTTATATGTAGCTAGCTGCTGTCCATGTTATTTTCATCTGATTTCAGACCCCATTCACTAGCATATTGTCCAAGATATGCATGTCTGTCATTGTCGTTTTTTTGACTTATAGAAGAGTTTGATGCATAGTCTTAATATATTCTGTCACAGGCATATTCATACCGCAAAGTTCTTCCCACTCTGTCCAAAAACTATCATGCTATTGCTTTTGATTGGTTAGGTAAGATCTTTTTAATTACATGTTTATTTTCAGATTATAGTGCTGATTTTACGACCAAGTATGGCAGCTTCAGTCAAATTATCGGAAATTAAATGCATGAGTGTGGCAATGAAGCTTGAAATAGTTTATAGACAATACACAGAGCTTTCTTAATGTCTTAACCACGTGGATCACAGTTACAATTTAGAAAAGTATTCTTCAAATTTAACGGTTGATTTCACTTGGAATAGCTTTCATGAAGATCTTTTTAATTACATGTTCATTTGCCTGAAGTGACCTGCTTTTTGTGAATTTATTCTGTAATCAGCTTTAGGCTAGAATTGATTGCAGTTTTGACTTCACTTCTTTTACAGGATTTGGATTTTCAGACAAGCCTCAACCCAGATACGGATTTGACTACACTATGGATGGTATTTAGTTGTACTTACTTTATCAGCCTCAACGTTGGCAGGGGGGAAGGGTTAAATATTAGGTCTTCTGCCATTGTTTCATGCTCCACTGGGTTATCTTAGGAGAAAGAAGACGCATCCTGATATCATATATAGGAAACGATGTTCATATAGTATTTTTTTTTTTGTTATGACTTTGCAGAATTTGTAGCATCCTTGGAGTCCTTAATCAATGAAATTGCCACTGAGAAGGTATCGCTTGTTGTGCAGGTGTGTTTTCCTACTTTCCATCCAAAAGCATTGATGCACAGGTTAAATCTATTCATCATGTAATATGTAACTGAAGAACTTCTAACTTTTGATGTGCTTCTCAGGGATACTTTTCACCAATTGCTGTCAAATATGCTAGCAATCTTCAGGGAAAGCTCAATGATCTAATACTCCTCAATCCCCCAGTACGTGTTTCTTAAACCTTACCATTTAGTTCTCGCTTTCTGTTCATCACTTCACGTATCATTTTCGTCATCCTAGAACTTTTAAGATCAACCAAGTACATAACTAAACGTCAAATAGTGAAATTTTCCTTGATGTTTTTAAAATAGTAATATTTTCTCCTTTTGGATTCGACAATTGACCCACACAACAAGTGCAGCCTTATCTATACCGTAAAAAACCATTTTAGAGCATCAGTATGCAAGAGTAACCCGGCCTCCATAACGTAAACTACCCCACTCCCTCCAAATTCTTGATGTGAGCAGGATTTGATTCCAAGTCTTGGCATGATGCCAAGAAACTTTATCAGCTAAGCGGTGACTTCTTTAGTTTCAGTACCGACTTTCATTTTTCTCTATTTAAATTTTCCAGTCAAGAAGCATATTGTTATGGTTGGACCATAACAAGCAGAAGAAATTCAAGAAATGAAGAGAGAATAGAAGAACTGAAAGGAAGAAAGACTCTGTAGATGTCTGCAATTTCACAAATCTTATTACTCATCCCTCACGCCTCCTTATTACATTCTCTTCTCCTTTCATAGCTATTACCCACATTTCCCATGTTCTCTTTCCATCTACAGCTACCTTCCCTCCTCTATGGCGACACATTTTTGTTTTTTCACTTGAAAACGGAGAGTATGTAAGGCTCGGTGTCTTCCAAAATATATCTATCGTTAGAATCATGAAAAAAATTATACTGTTTTCTTGAATTTTTATTTGAGGATAATTACTGAAACGTGTTGTTTTTCTTGGTTTATAAGCTCACTGCCACACATGCCAATCTTCCATCAGCCTTGTCCATTTTCAGCAACTTCTTACTGGGTGAAATCTTTTGCCAGGTAAAAAGATTCATTTTATGTTCCTGCCATTGGCATGAGGCTTGTGCTTCTGTTTCTATTTCTATCTTTGTGAGCTTGTCTATCTATTGGTCCACGACTAATTACTTCACACCTGTGCCGAAATAGGATCCTTTAAGGGCCAGTGACAAAACCTTGACCAGCTCTGGACCCTATAAAATGAAAGAAGATGATGCAATGGTATATAGAAGACCTTATCTCACATCTGGGTCTGCAGGGTTTGCATTGAACGTGATTAGTAAGGCTATGAAGAAGGATCTAAAGGCAAGTTCAATATATACATAAGATCTCCATTTTCCTCATCATCCAAGCGCTTGTTAAAATACACTTTGACTCTCTTCTTTTTGAGTCTCAAGGCCCACTTCAATCGAGTCAGCAATTTACCATTACCTCCGGCGTCTCTATGCATCAGCTGCTTCTTCGAGCAGTCAATCTCATCAGTGTTCTTTCTTCTACTACTCACCTGTGCTTTTCCGAATTTTCTTTAGTTTTTTCAACAAAAAGAAAGAGAACATGGTAGCATTAGCAGTATCAGTCTCATCTCAACCAAGAAAAAGGCTTGAATTAATCCAACCGAATGACTTTATTTGCCTGTATTTCTGTATCTTAACCTGATTTATTCCACATGACAATTCTTGCATAATTCCCGGGCTAAAAATGCACTGCATGCTCAAATGTTATCATCTTCACGAAGATTCAGTGGTATTGACATCAGTGTTAAATGCGCACATTCTCAAGATAACATACATACCATTTACTTGATGGTCTTAGATGAAAAAAAAGAAGAAGAAGAAGAAGAAGAAGAAGATTATCTTGTCAAAAACTTTTCTTCTGTTCACCATGCCAGATTTTGGCTTAGGGAATTTCTTTGTCAGGAAACAATTTAAGGCATGTATTTGAGGTTACAACCGGCCTCTACCAGTATTTTTAGTTGTAGATTTGAAACAAGTTGATTATATTGCATTTTGTGCCATAAACGTTTTATCTTGGTAAAGGGCTCCTGGAGTTTGTGGAAACCTGAAAGCAAACTAACTTACAGATGGTTGTTGTGAAAAAAGTTTATCACATGTTAATGCTTGTCCTATTCATCTTAGAGTTCCTCTTTCTTTACATCATAGGCCTATGTGGAAGAAACAAGGAAAACACTCTTGGATGAAAATTGGAAAGTTAAAACCACAGTGTGTTGGGGCCAGAGAGATCGTTGGTTGAGCTATGATGGAGTTGAAGACTTCTTGAAGAATTCGAAACATAAACTAATCGAGCTTCCAATGGTAGAAACTCTTCTCTTCTCTGGAAAAGCTCAAAATTCATTTCTCTCAGGAGAGAAGCAGCAGCATATTTTGTACCGTTTACTTTTGCATCATTTACAAATGCTTACTCATCAATCATTATTGATATAAAGTGCCTGCTCTGCCATCCTTTTTCTTTTTCCTGGACTAGTAATTTGCAATTTATTGTTTTGTTATAAAACCGGAAGACATGTAGAGATGTCATTGGAACTTAAATTGCACAATAAAAATCTTATGGAGCGAACCCTTTGTGTCAATGCCTTATAGCTGCTCTTCTTCCATTTTTCTTGTGTGTGGTTTCATCAATATCTGTTAAGCTACTCATTATTTCTTTCTTTGCTTCTGCTTATTGGGGTTTAAGAGGAGTATAATTGACTATTCTGTGGTACTTACTCCTCAGCTAATTGCTTCCGAATATTAATGTTTACTAGCCATTCTCAAATTATGTCTTCGAAGTTATTCTTTATTTATCACTTGGTTCATATTTATGAGGAATACCTTCCTCCTTCTGTATTGTTTTTAACCCTTTCTGCTACCCAAATTGCTTTGTGATTGATTCATTTGGCCTGGGGTTCTGAGCTCTCTTTCCTTGCGTTCTTATCCACTTTCTTTAGTTATGCTTCTGACTAACTTTTTTTGCATTTTGAAGGCTGGTCATCATGTACAGGAGGATTGTGGTGAAGAACTTGGAGGAATCATTTCTGGAATCCTAGGCAGAAGGAGCTGAATTTGATTCTGTCCTGTAATCATCTGTGGTACTGGTAGTTAAATGTTCAAAGAATTCAACTACCTAGTCTTTTGCACGTTATGTTACATTTTCAGCTAAAATTCAGGATAGAGACATGCAGGAGGAGCATCACTCAATCAGAGTCTGGATATGGTATCTTTTCAGAGTTAAACGCTCCTATTTGTAGCAAGTAGCAAATATATATATCAAAACATTTGTTTATCAAATTTAATGATACTACCTTTTAATCTTCTTCAAGAATACTTATTTTTCTTCAATCGCAATCCATTTCTAAAGGAATTGTTGCTTTCTTCATTTAAAAGAATCAACAGCATAGACTACGATCTCAAGCTTTATTCACAGCTACACATTGATAAGAACCTGGTACTATCTGGTAAGTGTTGTATATTACAGAACACAGTTTTGTTGTCCTTCCTTGCACAAACGAGTTCAATTATCACAAAATAAAGCTCTAGTATTTCATCTGCGTCAGTTATTTATTGATACGTGTCAGTCCAACGTTCATCATCCTTAACAGCCTTCTTCCATCTATTTTTGAACCTCTCTAGCTCAACAAATGACCATTTTTTTACCTGCAAAAGACAGTTTCCGGAATGATGAACAGGACCATGTAAAATACTTAACAAATCCAATAAAGGGCATCTTTCTGCTTTTGATGATGATATTGACACAGTTTTGGCTTCTTACTGAGCCATCCACCAGCGGGAAACTGATAGGGAAAAGTTTCCACGCTTCAGGAACAGGAGCTTACCGAAAGTCTGCCAGCAGATTGATCGGACGATGATTGTGCCTGCAAATTCAATCATCATTAATTATAACACTGGACTTACAATGAAAACTCAAGCTATAGATGATGGATGGAAAAAATGTGATATAGATGAGGCTGTTAGTTTTGTTTGCCTCTGCCAAAAAACAATCTATGAGATATGGCATCAAGGAGCATAACATCAATAGAAGATAGGATCGATAAACTGCTGAGCTCTTTTAGCATACTGGCAGAACTGAAAGGAGTGCCACGTGCTTTGCCGAGTGAACTAATTGCAGTACAAATTAACCATGTCCAACCTTTTCTGACGCAGAGCCTCCTAGTGTAGGAAGACCATAATGAACTATGTACTCGGAGTCAACAATCCCAATGCTTTTGGTTTGATCACCCTGATAAGAGATAATAGATTTTTCAAACAACGTAGATATATTTTTCATTTTTTTCCAAATAAAGGCATTTGTAATTTTAGAAGAGGTTAGTTGCCTGTGCGCAGTAACCGAGCTGAAAATCTAAGCCCCACCCATGAACCAAGTCATTCTGACAAAAATATGAAAGAAAAGGAGTAAGGATACAGTTGTTAGATCAATGCAAGAAATTATATGAAACATTACAACAATAGGAGAAAATGTTTAAATTTCTTTTGTAATAATCATCCAAAGATTAAGTTTTATAAAGATGCCAGACCTGAATCATATGCCATGTGCAGCGCCAGGAAGCTTTTGAGAAAACCGGAGCCATCATTTCTACAAATCTGCACTAACAACATTCTTATTTCTTTTCACAGCACATGAGAGACTCAACCTGAAAGAAAGGTAGAGGGGACACGCCCGAGAACCAGAAACTACCAAATTAGGAAGTAATGAATGCAGAATTTCTACCCTGTGCATGGAGGCCTTGTGCTGTTTTCATCACACCTTGTCTGACCGATTATCCTGAACACCTTCCTGTTAACACATTATTTGACCTAAAATTAAAAAAGAAATTAATGATATAGAACATTACTCCCATCAAAATCTAGCCATCATCGACAGCAAGTCTGACAAGGAAGACACGAATTTGATGTCAAAAGAAGAACGATAATAAAGCCTCCAAAAGAAAGTTTTCTTTTGTTGTTGTTGTTGTTTGAACAAATCGAGAAGCAAACTTTCTTGCAGAAAAAGTTAAACCTGTGTATTCTTGATCCACGTTTTCTCGTCGTAAGATGATGATGCACCTCTGAACTTTCTGGATCAAGTGCCGGCTGTGATATGTCAAGCCCTTCTTCTTTAATGATCGAAAGATATCTGTATTTCAGTAATTGAAGACGGAACGTTAGTTTATTGGATGATTACCAAGAGCAACACACCATCTATTAAGTTTTCCACAAATAAAATCTGTCTTTAATGTTGTTTTAGAGTAGTGAGATTTGCAAGCCTTGGTCCCACTCCAAGATTGCAATGTGTTGAGGATAGGACATTGTAGTTGCTTCTACTTTATATTAGTAGCAGAGGAAAAAGGGATTAATTTGGCAACTACAGAGGGATTAGATACCGAAGGGACAACTAAACCAAAGGTAATACATATGTCGATACCTTCCAGCATGAAAATTGTCAACTCCAAGGTCTTCGTCCCACAGGAAGATGTAGTCATACTCCGAAACAATATCCGGGTGTAAGAATCGCTTTGCAAACCACCTAACTCACGTAAATATGGCAAAATTTGTACCATCATCGAGAATTGAATGAACATATATAAAGCCAGGTGTAGAATGTATCTTAATGCTGAAAAGATACAGCTTGTTACCACTTAGTTTGATTTATGGCAGATACATGTATAGCACGATGATGCCATTCCATATCTCTCCATTCATCTATGATGCCATCATAATGGAAAAGCATCAGAACAAAATCAGTTGATGGAAACTGTAACAAATCAACAGAGAGACAAATCAGCATTTGTAGAGACTAAAGAGGCAGTGAAGAAGAATGCAATTAAGCAGGGTGTAAAAACCTTCTGGACAATTTTCTTGACGCTCAGTTTTTGCTTTATTCCAACTGCCATGGCTAGCACATGTTTTGGTTTCTTTGTTTTCTGTGCCCAAGATTGCAAATGATATACCATGTCAGATTATCTATTTTTATCCAAATCAAAACAGGATATGAAACAGAATATGCATATGGTGTCTCATAAACATGTCTGGTTCATGCATGCGCAAGCTCGACAGCACCAGGAGGTCATTTTTCTGGAACAGGACAAAATCCTATCTATACAGAAGAAATTTAAGCTCTGAAATGTAACTGGTGATATGAGAGTATGCACCTTTTTGTCGTCGCCCCATAACGATCGCATTTCCATGTCGGACATTGGAGACACAATACCTTTAGGTAGCGTCTCAGTTCCTTTAGGCCTCTTTTCAGTCTAAATGTACATTCAGAGGAAATTAATAGAGTTAATCATTACACAATAGGAAAAGGGACCGGAATTTGGACGACAAACCTCGCAAGTCTTCGGTCTTGTGTCCCGTAGAACAACATTCACCGATGTCCAACCTGAAATCTTCTGTCAAAAAATAAAAAAAACCTCAGTGTTTGCCATTTACAAGATTCAATGACACAGATACATGTATTAGTGAAACTGTTGAATCAAAAGTGAGTGACTGAAGTGAACATGTATGTACCTGATTATAATCTGCGAACAAAAGTACACTCCCAATAAAAAAACCTGCTGAAAGTAGGCATAATAAAGGGAGACCTCGGCGAAGACATAATCTATGGTTTTTAGACTCGATCTGCGAGCAAAGAAGCAAGGAAGTAAATATATGTGGAAACTCAAATTCAACGAGGTCTTGTGTATTTTCGGCAGTGTCGTTGATAAAACTACAAACAAAGTCACACAAAAACTCAAAAGACTACAGAAAGAAACCCAACATAAAAATTTAACTTTTTTCCATGATTACTAATTCACATCTCCTCATACAGAAATCAAGCTCATTCAAACCACCCTCATTATTATTCTAGTGTTAAAGCTACAAGGGAGCTGGGAGGCTTACGGAAGTTGACATGTTCATCTTCATCTTCATGCAATGAGCTTGTGAAAAAGAACAAGGGTCTAGTACTGTTTTACATGACAATAGATGAAAGCAGAAGATGAAAAAACAAGAGTGCAGATGCAGTCAGAAAAGACTTTTTTTGTTTGTTTTTTAATGAGTTACTTGGGTCTGCAAAAGTTCTATTAGAAAAGGGAACATAGAAATGGATTTTTAGCTTTAAAATAGTCTAGCTATCTTTTAAAATATATGCATCTAACATGCATTGCGTGATAATCTTTGCCTAAATCTCGTGGGAAGATCCAGATTATTAGAATAAAAAGGGGGTAAAGTTTCCTGCTTTAGAAGCAACAATCCTCATCCTTTCTATCAGTTATTGTAACACACGCCATTTTCAATAAAAATCACATTATTTTCAGTCCTTTTGTCCTCTGATCTTCATTTGAAATTCCCCAAAAAAATAAAATAATCAGAATTGTTTACTGGCATTCCTATCAGGGTGGCATGATTGCATCAGATTCGTGCACCTGAGACTAAATCTCACACTCAAGCCCTTCAAGCTTTTAAGAAACCATTTTTTATGCGATATTTTATTTTCTTCTCCTCTTGTTTTTTTTTTTTTAGAGGGAGAAAAATCTTGAATAGGAAGCAATGAAGACACAACATACAGGAAGCTCTTATTATCGTCATCATGATACAAAAATATGAGCAAAACCAGTAGATTAGCCACAAAAGAGCATGGAAATTAATAAGAGTAGAGCAGTGCTACCAAAAACAAACGGTTCCATTAACAAAATCAACAATAACATGCTTCTAAATTAAAATAATATTTTTTTTATTTTTAAAAAATTATTTTTGAAATTAATACATAAAAATAATCTAAAAATATCTAAAAATATTAATTTGAAATATAAAAAAATAAATAAAAAAATTTTGAATTTTTTTTAAAATAATTTTAAAACACAATAAATAAATAAATCTAATTTAGCATTTAGGTGTGGAAAAAGCTTTCTTAGATGCTAAGGGCTTTTCATGCCCATACTTCTGTCTGTTTTTGGTTCTGGGCCAATTTACTAGTCAATTGAAATTAAGTCCCTCTCTCTTAACGATTTTAACAGGAAAAAAAGAACAACCAGACCAAGTCTGAGGTGAGAATGTCCATATTGAAATCGAGTAGGGATATCTTACGGATACACTAATTTTAGCACTGCGAGCAAAACTGTATAGAAAATTGCTAACATGAAGCACCTTAGAGTCTAGACATCATTTATCAAAGGATGTACCTCCAATAAGCAAACCAACTTACATGACAAACTAAGTATTTCTTGTTAGAACCATGAACTTTTTTAATGTCAAATTAAAAGTGGAAGCTGATCACTTTTAAGGTTTTGAGAATTATTTTCTAACATGAAATATTAATGTGATTAAAATATATGATTAATGAATAAAATTAATTTTAAAAATCCTTGCTTGACATTTATTTATGAAATCTAAAATCATTTATCCCACGATGGAGAATTAAAAGATTTTTTTATAGTATATATAATATAAAGTTGAAAGGTCACAACTTAGCCTGGGCAAAGTAGATAAATAAATAAATACAATATTTTTTTATACTTTATAAAGTGAAAAGTTAAAAAATCATAAGCCTAAATAAAATGACTTTCATTTTTAAACATGACTCCTCAAACTAGGCTTGAGTTTGAGTTTGTTATAAAATAATTCTTTGGCTATAAAATTTTTTTTTCTAAACCATTAGTTTGTATAACTAATGAATAAAAAGTCTGAACAATCTTCTTCTTCAGCGTGAATAATTGTTTCTTTAACATAAAACATTAAATTTTAAAACTAAGCTGGCATGAAAAAGTTTATAATTGATAAATTTTTGGATTTTAAGATGGTTCATTTCTATAAATGTTATAAGCTAAATTTTTGAAGTTATGATTTTGAATATATCTTTTTGAGTAACTATAATTAATGAGAACTAATCACAATCTTTAAAACAATTCAAGAATTACATTAATAACAAATATAAGGAAATGAGAGTTAAAGTAATCATTTTGAAGTTGAGGATAAAATAAGACAATAAGTGATTTGGAAGAAGAGCCAACTCTTTTAATAAGACCTTTATGACAAATATCGATGAATAAGTTGCGAAGTGCTACAATAAAAACTAAAAAAAAAAGCTTGTTACGAAGGAGAAGAGAATTGCTAAAAAGTTCAATGATAAATGTTTTATCTATAAAAAGACTAAACACCCAACCAAGAATGATAAAAATAGATCTTAACAAAGGAACCCTAAAGAGGGAAGGATTGCCCAATCCAATATCACCCAGGTTAATAACTTTATAATCAAAGTTTCAAAATTGATTTTATCTTTTATTGTCTTTAAAGTCAATCATAAGTAGTGGTAGGTTGATAATGATTCAACAAGATATGTGTGTGTTGAGAAAAAAGATTTTTTTCACTTATAAAAAATGGATGGTGAATACTTGTACAAAAGAAATTCATCAATCTCCCAGGTATCTAAGCATTGAGAAGGTCATATTAAAGATGACATTCAAAAAGCTTCTTACCCTAAACAATATGTTTCATGTTGTTGATATTAGAAAAAACTTAGTGTTTAGTTTAATGTTGAGCAAAAAATGGTTTCACGATGATTTTTTGAGAATAACAAATTTGTACTCTCTAAAAACTAAATGTTTGTCAGAAATGAATATCTTTATGATGATCTTTTTAAAATAAATGTAATAATTGTTATAATTAAAGATGAAGTTAATAATAAGAATAATGCATCTTTTTCTTTTTACTTAAGTCTTGTGATACGTAGCATGTCAAATAAGATATGCGAATTATAATTATATATAAATGCTTATTAATCATGAATTATTACAAAGTATGGTTTTTGAAAAAAACTATCAGTGTGAGGTTTGTATATAATCAAAATTTACAAAGCCTTCTAGTTCTCTAGCATGTTACTTTAATCTTAATACATACTTACATTTTGATAAAAAAAAAGTAAATTCACAAAACTTTCTTTTCAAACAATTAAAAAAAGTCGTGAACTTCTTGATTTAATTCACTTAGACATTGGTGATTTAATTTTTTTTATCTTTAATTTGCATAAAATTTAAGAATCTACAATCAAGAATCAAGACGATTACCTAAAAAAGTCAAAATTAGATTATAAAACCCTACCCTATTGATTACTTGAATTAAGAACTAAAGGTATATGGCTAGCATGCCATAAAGATGATCTTTTTTACAAGTTTTGAGAAGTTTAATGAAGAATCAAAAGCAAAACTACTCACAAAGTTTTTATTCAAAAACCAATTTGTCTTCACACCCTAAGAATGAAAAGGTATTTATATATTTTACTTAAATAAAAATAAATCTTAATTAACTATAAGTTGAAAGTTCAACCCAAATAACTAACTAACTTAAAAGTATGTGTAAAATAACAAAGCGCAAGTCTTGTATAACTAAAATTCCAATATGCATTATAACTTCTAGGCCTTATCAAAACCCTTTCCAATATCTGGTTGCTATAAAATTTTAACTCTATAGAAAATAAGATCTTTAAAATCTTTTGTAAAAATTTCAACTTGATCCAATGCTTGAATTGAAAGTTGTGACCATTAATATAAAGTTATGTTGCCAAGTTATAATACATATTATGTAGCCCTATCTTTAAGGCTTGGTTCTCTTTTGATCTCAACTTTATCATAACCCAATTTTTCTTACTTTCTTGAAAAACTCCAAACATAGAAAACAAATCTTAAAAATATATTTTTAATGTATTTGTGTTATTTTTAACATTTTCAACATCTTTTAAAAAGAAATAAAATTTCAAAAATTTACTTTCAACACATTCAATTTTTAATGCTTTTATTTTAAAATCATTAATTTATTTTTCTCATTAAGTCGACATTGGCATTGTCTTTTTTTAAAAAATAAAAAAAACAAAAAATATTTGGATAAGGGACTAAAAGTACAAAAAAAAAGGGGGGACACAATAATTTTGGGTTACTTGAACACCAAATTTGCTTGGGGACCACGCAATTTGGAGGAAAACGACAAATTATTTTGCCTATAAATTGTGAGGGAATCTCACACACAAAAAGAGGAGAGAATTTTAGAGAGAGGCGATTACAAAAAAAAAACTATACTAAAAGAAAAAAAAACTCTTTGTAGCTCACACATACCCACGCAACATAAAAAACCCTAATCCTTTTTCTTTTTACTTTAGAAAAATGTATAAATATCCCTTGAAAATTAAAGCAAAGGTGAGGAAAAAGAGAAAGGAAAAAAAAAAGAAAAAACATAGAGAAACACACTATGAAACGACCTTGGTATGAAGGTTTGAGAGTCTAAAATGAAGGATCTAACAAGCTTTAAAAGAAAAAGACAGTGAAAAGAAAAGAAAATAAAAAGAGAGAGAAGGAAAATAGTAATCCATAGCTAGCAAGCTTAGAGAAGGTATAACCATGTAAAAGTTCAAGGGTGGAGTCCATATAACCTGCCTATTCATGCTTTCTTAATGTTTAAACCTTTTTTGATGTTGTTTGAGCTCATCTTGCATTTTTTATTTGATTTTAGTGCTAGAATAATTTGGTATTTTTTGGTAAAGATTTTTGCTTTTGTTCTTGTTTTAAACATGTTTTAGATTGATCAAGTTTTCTTTATGATATTTTGTTTTAGTTTTAGTCAATAATGTGTTAGTGAGGCTTGTATTAAAGACATGGTTCTTGGTTTCAAGGCTTATTTGATTTCATATCTTTAGCCTAATATCATGTTAATGATGTATTTAAGGTATTTTGATTGGTGTTTGAATCTATTTTGTAATAAAATAGTAAGTTGCTTTTATTTGTAGGGTTAAGGATTTTATAAACATGTTGATCAATTTGATATTTTTAATGCAAGTTATGGTTTATACAAGTATGTTTTAGCATATAAATGTTAAAAATATCAAGTTTTGAATCTAAATAGCATGAATAATTTTGCTATTTAGACACCCTTTTTATAACCTAGAAAAGATAGGTGGTTGTGAAACCATTTGTAAGTCTATATGTGGTTTTAAAAAACTAGATCATAAAGAATTATTTTCCATTTTGCCTCTAATTTGTTAGGGAACCACTCTCCTCTCTTCCTTTTCTTCTTTTTTTTCTCTTCTTAGATGTCTATCAAACTCTTGAAACTTCTAGAAAAATTTAGGAAACTTTATAATTGAAACTTGACAAAAAATGGTTGATTTGGGGTGATTCTTTCATGAATTAATCGTGGCAAATGAGAGGTTAAAAAAGCCAGCCAAGCTATAGATCTTGTAGAGGGGATTCTAGTCTTCAACTAGGATTAATCCATGCTTGATTTGGTAGCGTGTAGCCTTCCTACCATCGATTCAAAGTTAGGTATAGCACCGTTGAATTTTACTAAATCAGACAAGGTTATATTGAGATGAGATATTAAGGGTTTCTGATTGATACTTAAAAGTGCATTTTTATCAAGGTTTTATATCATTATTTTGCACTTGAAGTATCAATAACTCTTTAACTAAAACATGTTTTATAATAATATATCTAATAATATAAGATACCTTTAATTTGTGGTAAATGTTCATTTTAAATACAGACCTATCACATAAATGAAAGGATTGATTGATGAATTTAAGAACTAAAATTGAAAGGATAAAGAGATGGCCAAACTTAGAAAAAAGATGTCGGTGCAATCTAAATTGAAACACTGTTCGGTAATTGGTTCATATCTGGAGCTATAGATATCAGGTTTAGGTCTACTTTATATGGATGGAAAGGTAAGACATAGGCCTACAACTTTCATATGGAGCCCAAGATCTAAAAAGGCTATTTTCAAGTTTAAATTGTGGCAACAACAAAGAAGCTCGAATTTGTCCTCTAGCCCGAGCACTGTTCAGTATTTTGGCCATATCTGGAGTTCTAGAAGTCGAAATGGGCTAAAGTTTTTACACAAGAAAGAAGAGATAATTTCCTACAACTTTCATGTTTTCAAGTGGCTTCAATTTTGACGTTATCAATGACATTTTGGGCAGACAAGAGAAGATAAAGATTGTTACCAAGTCAAGAGTTAGTCACCTACTCACTAATTAGTCATCAAATCAATAGTTTCCAATTTTGGCCTATAAAAGGAGGCATTTGCCATGCATTTAGGTATCTTGGTTTTCCAGATCAAGATCATGCTCTTGCTTTCTCTCTTGTATTTTTTTGTATTGCTTATGCTTTGCTTTCATTAATATCAAGTTTATGCATTTCATTTCCTTTCCTTTACTTAGTTAACTTTTATCTTATTTATGTTCTTATTTTGTTTATCTATTTTTCTTTCTTTTATTATGTCTAACTAAGTTTATTATGTCAAGGTGAAAAGGTTACACTAATGGTGTAAGAATAAGTATAATGTAAACTTAATATGGACTTTAATGTTTGATACTAACATGTTTTGTATTTGTTATCTTGTTCACTCTTTAATACTTTGCTTGTTAAATGACTAATCTTGATTTATGTTGTATAACAATTGGTACAACAAATGCTTGGCACTTTCATAGCCCATACTGTATGGTATAACCGACACTTGAGCTATGAAAGGAACTTGATTTGTTGTTAACATAAGTTATAATCATGAATGCTTGACGAAATTTACAAGTATTAGTATTAATTGAATAAGATGACTAATGTAATCATGTTAACAATCTATAATCTGATTGGAACCTCCTTTTTGTGTGGTTTCAAATTGAATAATAAGAGTTTATACTATACTTATTTGATATACCATTAGTGGATCCTCTAACCTTGACATTGTTTATTATTGTTGTTTAATCCTTACGTTAATTTTCCATCTCAAAGTTCTCATCAATTTTTCTTCATCTTCTTCATCTTCTTTTTCTTTATTATTGTTATTATTATTATTATTATTACTACTACTACTACTACTACTACTACTACTACTACTAGTAGTATTATTAGTATTATTATTGCTACTATTATTATTGTTGTTGTTATTGTTACTATTGTTGTTGTTTATAATTGTTTATAATTTGTACAATTAACCTTCCTGTGGTTCGACCCCGGTCTTGCCGGGTTATTTATTACTTCGACACTGGTAAATGTCAGGAGCCCAAGATCTAAAAAGGCATGAAGCACTTGAGAGAAGACAACAATCTTTTCATTGTGTCAACTTCTACATGGTGGATGAGGCATAAACATTGAGAAAAATGACTTAGCCTTGCAAAAGGGAAGCTTCTTTGTCGAATGGTGGTCTCTATTTGTTTAGTGGTGACCAAAATTACCATGATTGTTGCCTAGAAGAGTGGTCACGATCAACCAAAATGGGAGAACTCTAACCAAAACAACATGGTTTTCCTTAAACCCTTAAAATTAGGGATTTAATAATTGGCATTAGGCAATCTCCAATTTAGTCTCTGGTTTTTTAATTTAAGCTCAAATATTCTTAATAAAGACAAAATTAATTAATTTTATGCAACTAAGCTCTTGTTAAACATTAAATAAGACCTTTCAAGTCAAATGCCTTTTTCAAAGTAGTTTTTGGTTTTTAATTTGTTCAATTTACCTCTAATTAAGCCTTAGTCTTTGATTTTCTTCAATTTAGTCCCTGAAAAACTTTGATACAGTCCCTAATGTTATATGCCTTTTATAGAAAGTTTCTTTGGTCTTGAATTTATTTAATTTAGCCTTTAATCATCCTTTAAATTTTGATTTTTCTGCAATTGCACTCATGATTTCATTTGATTAAACTTGTAAAAATTAAATTTGGTTATCCAAAGTTCCAATCTTTTTTCTCAATTAAACCAAATTCAGATTTTAAACTTAATTTTTCATCAATTAAATCCTTAATTAAATTAATTTGACCTACCAAAATTATTTTTTCATCAATTAGGCTTCCAAATTTATTTAGGTTCATGATTAAATGAAATAAGCTATTAAGAATCTAATTATGTCCTCAAATTTAATTTTTATACAAATTCATTAAATATTCATTTATGTTAGCCTTGAATTTGGATTTTCTTTCACATTTAAATCCTTTAAGAGTGAAATTGAGTTTTCAATATCATCAAAGATCCAGTTTGGTCCCTCTATCTCATATTTATGCATTTAGATCCCTCTCCACCATATTCTTACTTGTCTTTCAACATTTGTTTTATATTTTTCAACCTTCTTTCTTTTATATTATTATTTTTGTATTTTTATTATTATTTTTTATAAAATGAAATGCCTAAAATTGGGTTATGATAATTTTATTTAGTAGAATTTTGTGTTCTTGTTTATGCTGTCTTTTTTATCATTTCCATTTGTGTCATAGATGTTTTATCTTGAATTAATTGTTAGAAATTAAACTCAACCATGTCAAAGAAAAAAAATATTGAATGTAGCAATATAAACAACTTAATTACATAATAACTTGTTTCATCAAGTTTATTTGTATCATTAATTTTTACATTATCTATATCAACCATTTTGAAATCTTTTATATAAAAAAATTTCAATTATTGACCTTTTTTTAATTTTATATTTGTAGAATCAACATTAGAAATAAAAATCATAATTACTTTTTAATTTCTTGATGCATATGTGAAATATCCAAAGTTTCTTTAATATTCTCATGAACTTTAAAAATATCATGTATGTCTTTTATTTTTCCAAAGCAACATCAAGTATGTCTATTTTTTCAATTTGACCCAAATCCTCACTAACATCAAGTATGTCTATTTTTCCAATTTGACCCAAATCCTCACCAACATCAAGCATGCTAATTTTAGTATGAAATAAATCTATATTAGTTACCTATTTTTAGACTTGAAAACAATACAATCATCTTTAATTTTAGTTGATTTTAAGTTAACTACTTTGGGACCATTTCTTCAATCAACTAGTTCCTTATAAGATGATCTAGCTATTATCTTTTATGCTTGATATCTAAGAAAACAAAAATCTATCTCTTATCTTATCCATCTCTTACCTTTTGATTTTTGAACTTGAAAACATGACACGACTAAAAGGTTGATGTCTTCTCCCAAGTGTAGGAGTGTCGAAGTAATAAATAACCCGGCAAGACCGGGGTCGAACCACAGGGAGGTTAATTGTACAAATTATAGACAACAATTATAAGCAACAATAATAGCAATAATAACAACAACAATAACAACAACAACAATAGTAATAGTAATAATAATAATATTAATAGTAGTAGTAGTAGTAGTAGTAGTAGTAATAATAATAATAGTAGTAGTAATACTAATACTAATAATAATAATAATAATAAAGAAAGAGAAGAAGAAGAAGAAGATGATGATGAGAACTTAGAGATGAAATATTAATGTAAGGATTAAACAATAATAATAACAAATGTCAAGGTTAGAGGTTCCACTAATGGTATATCAAACAAGTATAGTATAAACTCTTATTATTCAATTGGAAACCACACACAAAGGAGGTTCCAATGAGATTATATATTGTTAACATGATTACATTAGTCATCTTATTCAATTAATGCTAATACTTGTAAATCTCGTCAAGCATTCATGATTATAACTTATGTTAACAACAAATCAAGTTCCTTTCATAGCTCAGGTGTCGGTTATACCATACATTATGGGCTATGAAAGTGCCAAGCATTTGTTGTACCAAGTGTTATACAACATAAATCAAGATTAGTCATTTAACAAGCAATGTATTAAAGAGTGAACAAGATAACAAATATAAAACATGTTAGTATCAAACATTAAAGTCCATATTAAGTTTACATTATACTTATTCTCACACCATTAGTGTAACCTTTTCACCTTGACATGACTAACTTAGCTAGACATAATGAAAGAAAGCAAAATAGATAAACAAAATAAGAACATAAAAGTTAACTAAGTAAAGGAAAGGAAATGAAAGGCATAAACTTAATATTAATGAAAACAAAGCATAAAAAATACAAAGAGAGAAAGGAAGAGCATGATCTTGATCTGGAAACCAAGATGCCTAAATGCATGGCAAATGCCTCCTTTTATAGGCCAAAATTGGGAACTATTGATTTGATGACTAATTGATAAGTGGGTGACCAACTTTTGACTTGGTGACAATCCTTATCTTCTCTTGTCTGCCCAAAACGTCATTGATAACGTCAAAACTGGAGCCAGTTGCAAACACGAAAGTTTTAGGCAATTGTCTCAGCTTTCTTGTGTAAAACATTCAGCTCATTTGGACTTCTAGAACTCTAGATATGGCCAAAATACCGAACAGTGCTCGGGCTGGAAGACAGATTCGGGCTTCTTTGTTGTTGCTACAATTTGGACTTGATAATGGCCTTTTTAGATCTTGGGCTCCATATGAAAGTTGTAGGCCTATGTCTTACCTTTCCATCCATATAAATTGGACCTAAATCTGAGATATATAGCTCTAGATATGACCCAATTACCGAACAGTGTTCCGGTTTGGATTGCACCGACATCTCTTTTCTAAGTTTGGCCATCTCTTTATCCTTGCAATTTAAGTTCTTCAAGTCATCAATCAATCCTTTCATTTATGTGATAGGCCTGCATTAAAAATAGACATTTACCACAAATTAAAGGTATCTTATATTATTAGATATATTATTATAAAACATGCTTTGGTTAAGGAGTTATTGATACTTCAAGTGCAAAATGATGATATAAAACCATGATAAAAATGCACTTTTAAGTACTAATCAAAACACTATCTGAATGTTTTGTTTTAGTTAGCTTTAAGGTAATTATTTTGAGACCATTTCTTCAATGAACTATTTTCTTATAAGATGATTTGACTTTTATTTTCTTCAATGAACTATACTCATTATCTAAGAAAACAAACTATCTCTCAATAATTTTCTCATATAAAACCAAGACATAACAAGTGGCTTACCTTATGTGATCAAATCATATTTAATTTTTATCCATTAAAACAAAGCTCTACCTTTCAACCTGTATATGAATAATCTTGCCATCCTTGACTATAAGATATTCATATATTTTATAAGTTTATCAAATTTAGCAACCTAGTAAAAGAATTCTTCTATATTTTTATCTCTAATAAAGCTAGGGACATTATTTTTTAAATAGAATTCATTTATCTCATGATAACTTCTTTTAGGCCCATGCATATTATAATCAACATAATTTTATTGCTTTTGTCAATTTCATCTTCATCAAATTCCTTCAAATAGTCAAGTTATCTATATGGAAATGTAGGAACATGTTTGGGGTTTAGTCTTCCCTGAGATAAGTTCTAGACACATTCCTCTCCTCTTCACTATTATTATCTTCTCCTTTCCCTAGCAATTGATACAACACTTAATTATGTTTGCTATTGAACACCCTAAACATTCAAATCTTTGTAATAAGGTTCTTTGTACTACCTTTTGAGTCATCATAACATTTTAAAAAGCTTTAATGTCTTTTTCTATTGAACATGACAACCAACTTTGATACCATAATCATATTATATAATAGAAAGAAAGAAACCAAGGTTTTATAAAGTCTAAAATTATAACTAAACTTTAGAGAAAACTCTGATTTGATAAATATTAAATGTCAATAATTCTTAATTGTTCTAAAAATAAGTTAGGCAATCCTATTTATACTAGTTCTATACCTGAAATCTAGTCCTTATAGGAGAAAGAATCTTTACTAAAAGTAAAATGACTAATATAGAATCCATCTAGCATTAAGATTTCTAAATTAAATATATAAAGTCGAATCCAATTAGCATTAATATTCCTAAATTACATAATAAAAGTAAACTAACAAGGAAAATAAAATAAAAATTCCAAAAAAAAAACTACTAAACCTTATTTGGACATGAAAATGACCTTAGTTGGTTACAGTAAGCTAAATCATTATAGAAGCACTTATAAATTTTAGCTTGGTCTAACGATTAAATTAAAAGCTATGATAATATTTATCAACAAACTTGTTTAACTCATTTATATTTCTTTTTAGATTTAGACATATCGTTATGGCCTATGATTGTACATAATAAATGTTTCATGTTAGTTGATACACATGTCAATAATGATATGGATTTTCATAGTACTCATATTAACCTTAAGCTACGCTGCTAGTTTGGCCTTACTATTAATAATACAACAAATACAATCGTCGTAACTATAAAATGAAACATAAATTAAGTCTTATGCTCACTCTATATTTGAACAGTTAGGATCTACTTGAGATTCAAAGATTTAACATTTATGCCTTGTTTTTTTCATTTAATACTCTTTCCTATAAACTACTTTTCAAACTTTAGAAGAGTTACTTAATGAAAAGTGATTTCCAATTAAAGGAAAAAATAAGTCTTTCTTTAAGCAAAATGTTTTCCTCTTCTTAATTTTGAAAAAAACTTTCATTTTCCTTAAAAGAAAATAAACCTTATGTCCTAAAGTTCCACCTTTCATAAATCTCTCTCTCTCTCTCTCTCTATCACCTTTTTTTTTTGTTATCAGAAAAATCTTTATTAAAACTTCTTTGAATCCTCTTGTTTCAAGTAATCCTCTTCCTCATATCTCTCTCTATTTCCATTTCCTCTTATTTATATGTTTTATTTTTTCCCTTTTAGTTTGGATTTTTGAGTTAGGATTGTAATGTGGATCTTGAAATCTTATTAGTTTGGGAAAGACATGGCTATTAGAATTATGTCAGATTATATGTTGACATCAACTTTAAAGAGAATACCAAAGTGCAATCTACTTCAATTGAAAATGATAGTGAAAATAGAAAATTCTATAAGGAAAAGAGGCATCTTTCTTTAATACAAAAAAGAAGTTAACATAAGAAGAGAAACCATACTTATAAAGATAATGATATTGAAAAGTTATCTAAAAAGGTTAGAGAGGTAACATTAGCACTATAAATAAGTAAAATCAACTTGATGTTAAAAACCTATATGCGAAAGTGATGAAAAATGATGGTTTTGATTAGATCACTCTTGATGATGATTTTGATCATTTGGTTTAAAATAAAATGTTGGTAAAAGCATTTATGGCAAAAAATACAAACTTGAAAAAAATTTAGATTCAAAATCTTGTGAAACAATGCTATTATAAGTCTGGATGCTAAGATAATTTTACTAGGATAAGAAAGTCAATGCTTCTTATTTGACAAGTATAATTATGTTTGTTATTTGGTCAAGTATTGTTTATGTTTTTTAATTTGAACTAATATCTATGAATATAATATCAAAACTTAATATCGATACATGACTATGTAAGATTTAAAGTGTTTATATTTATTTCTTAATGTCTATCAAATAGTTTAGTTTGTTTAAATTAATTCTAACCAAATAATTTTTTTAAACAAAAAACAATGGTGGCATTTCTATTATTATAGACGTGATTCCATACCTCAAGGTCCTCTTTGACATGTGTTGTAATAAATACACCACGATTAATATTACACTTCACAATAATGGATTTGCCTTTTACCTATATCTATATATATATATATATTCTCCTTAATTCATTGAAGATATTAACTCTTATATATGCATATCATATATAAATAACTATAGTCTAGTTGATGTCTAGCTAGCCATCTATATATGTTAGGTATTTTGTAAAGGTTTGCTATTGATTAATGACATGTCGAGAGACATAACAAGACTAATAGAAGAAAGGAAGCTTAATATGATGTCATGGTTAAAAGCGATCATCGTCCTAAAGTTGCCACAACTTTGACCATTTTCATATTTATGATCATCTCTTGCTAAAAAAATGAATTCTTGTGAGAGGTAAGTTTAGGCACCTAGTTTCGGGAGAATTTATAGTCTATGAGAAGGTTTCTCAAATAAAATATTTATTTGCAATAGATAGGAACAAATTAGAAACCATTCAAGTTAAGGCTTTCAAATAGAATAACTAGGATTCGATATACAAATGTTAATTTAAAAGCATCACACTAATTACTCTTCAACTATGGTTATCCATAAGCAAATAGTATAAACTAGTCACTTGTCACCTAATCATGGGTCAGGTCAAAATTATTTGTGATACAAAAAATACAATTATCTTACACATAGCAAGAAAATTTTTGATTTTGAATTCAAAATTTAAAGCATATGTTTAATAAAATTGACTAAAGCTTCTATATGTCAACAAATGTAAATAATGAGAATCAATAAGCAACATTACAAGATTCATTGCACGTGGCAGTTCAACCAATTACAAAAGCATGAGCCAAATGGATCAAATAGATACCCAATAAACTGATTCAGGCTAAGCTTCGAGAATTTCTTTTGAAATGGTCAAGTATGAAGTTGAGTTTAAAGAAGAATTAAGCCTTGATTAATGTGATATAAACAAGAGATAGAGTTGTTTAACTTATACTAGAGCTTGGTTACATAACTTTCTTTTAATGGTTATAACTTTTAATTGGACCATTAGATCGAGCTAAAATTTTGTCTGAAAATTTTAAAGGCCTTGTTTTCTATAGTGTTGAATTTTTATTATTGGTTCTAGAGTTATTACCTTTTAAGTTTAATTCAGATAGTATCAGAGCTTGACTTTAAAATCAGGTTTTATCTATCTATCTTTAAACTCAGTTTTATTCATGTTTTGAGTATTGTTTTTGTTGTTAAGTTTGATTTTCTCTTAAAATTATCAAACTATGGTTTTGTTGGTGTTCTTGATTCCATCTTTACCTTAATTCCTAGTTTTCTTTGTGTTCCTGATTTTGGCTTCACTGTAATTCCTAGTTTCTTTGTGTTTTTGATTCATCTTTACCCTAATTCCTAGTTTCTTTGTGTTCTTGATTTCGACTTTATCCTAAATTTTCTAGCTTGCAGTTTCATTAAAAAAAGAAAGATTTATCTATCAAACTAGTTCTCTAACAACACACACACACACATATATGTTATTTATTTTCCAGTGAAATTCATAAAAAGAAAGAAAAGAGAAAAGAGAAAAGAGAAAAGAAAAAAGAAAAAAGAAAAAAGAAATCACAAATCATAGTTGTGAAAATCAATTTATTGTTAGGATTGTGGATTTGAAATCAGTTTGAATTGAAAATGTCAAGTTGATTGAAACTATATTGATTTCAAGTTCTTAAATTCCTTTCAATTAGCAATTAGTTTGTTTGGATTTATTCTAAATTATATTCAGATTATTATTGAATTTAGGTTTGTTCGTTAAGTTTTCCTTATTCCTAGTTTCATTATCATTTTTTTAATTGTTATGTCTTTTGAAATCCTTTAGTTGAACATTATAATCTAAATTTTTTTTATTGCTTTTGTTCAATTCCTTTAAAAATTAAAGAGAGGAGTTGATAGGAGTAAAAAGGAAAAAATGTGAGACGCTAAATTACAAGTAAAGAACTAGTAAAGTGACACATCTTTGATAGTAAACATTAAAGGAGTGTGTGAGGATTATTTACTAGCATTTTTTTTTCATATTTGAAGATGCCTTCTAAAGTCGCATCATCACCTATGAAGAGAAAGAGAACAATTATTTTGTTTTGCAAGTCATGTAAAAATAATTTAAGATGATGAATGTGTTGTTCGATGAGGTAAAGGATTGAATGGATAGATATAATATCATGATTGCTAGTTCATAAAAGAGATCCTAAATGGTTCTTAATGCTAAAAGACTAGAAAAATATGATATCACACTTATATATGAGTTTGTTGATGTGAATAAAGATAGTGATTTAGATGAATTTGATCAAGCTTCATTTGACAAAAAAGATATAACTTGGCAACATGGTACTTTCGGTGATATGAGGTTTTGACATTTTAAGGATTCTAGCTATAAAGGATTTATAAGAGATATTGGGTTTTTTGATAGTTTGGATAGAAATCTCGAGAGTATTAATATGAAGATTCTTGCTTTTCAAGGGAAAAATGATCTAGAAGCTTACTTAGAGTGAGAAAAAAAAGTGGAGTTCATTTTTTTTATTATCACAACTACTTGGATTAGAAAAAAGATAAAATTAGTTGTGATTGAATTTATTGATTATGCTATTATTTTGTGGGAACAACTTAGTAAGAGACGAAGTCATTATAAGCCTATTAATACTTCGGACTAGATGATGGCAATAATAAGAAGAAGATTTGTTTTTAATCACTATTATTAAGATTTGTATCATAAATTGAAAAGCTTAACTTAAGGTTATAAAAGTGTAGAGGATCATTATAAAGAGATAGATGTAACTATGATTCAAGTTAATGTATATGAGAATAAATAAGCTACCATGGCTAGATTTTTGAATGGTTTGAACTATGGGATAATGAATGTTGTGGAGTTACAACACTATGTAAACTTAGAAGATATGGTGCATATGGATATAAAGGTAAAGTGATAGCTTAAAAGAAAAGGTAGTTCATGACAAGTTTAAAATTTTGATTCCTTTTCATCATGGAGGTTGAATTAAAAGAATGATGAGGATGCCCAAATAAAGTTGAATGTGAGTAGTAAAACAGAGACAACAAGGGTCAATAAATAATTCCCTGCTAATATTTAAATTAGATATGATTCTCGATCACCTCATAATTATGATCTTAAATTTTTTTGCTATTTAGGAGTAGGTGATATAACATCACAATGTCTAAATAAAAAAACGATGATTTTGCATGATAATAAATAGGTTGAAAATGAAAATGACAATAATTATGAAAATATGTCACCATTTGAGGATAATAGTGATAATGATGTAGAGTATCTCGTAGAGGGTGAGTCACTTGTGGTTAGGTATGCATTAAGTGTTCAAGTCTAAAAGGATGATTTGGAGCAGTGAAGAGACAATATTTCTCATACGAGATGTCACATCAATAATAAGATATGTAGAATAATTATAATAAAGGAATTTATATTAATACAACTAATAATACTCCTATATAAAAGTTAAATTTTCCTACAACAAAACATTGTACATCATATAAGATGCATTGGTTGAATGAATATAGGGAAATAAATGTGAATAAACAAGTTCTAATTTCTTTTCCAATTAAAAGGTATAATGATGATGTATTGTGTGATTGTCATATGGGTCATATACTATTAGGTAGGTTATGGAAATTTGATTGGAAGGTTATTCATAGCAAGTTCAAGAATAACATTTTATTTATAAAAGATGAAAAATCCATCTTCATTGTATTGTCAACATGAAGACAAGTGTATAAAGAACAGTGGAAATGAAAAAGAGAGAATAAGATCGAGATGAGTGAAAAGAGAGATTCAACTAAGGGGAGTGAAAAAAAAAAACAATTGGCCAAGAATAGTGAGAGAAGAGAAAAAGAAAAATTGGATGAGAGGAATGGAAAAAAAAAAAATAGAGTACTAAAAGAAGAGACAAAAGAGAGGGGCTATTTGAAAAGAAAGGAAATGAGAGTTTTGAGGGAAAAATAAATAGGCATAAGAGTTTTTATGCAAAAGAGTGATATGAAGGGTACCTTTTATATTAATGAGCTTATATTTATACCTTTTATATAAAAGACATGTTTTAACACTAACAATTTTGGTTATTCTCTTCCTAGCATTGTTGTTTCTTTGTTACAATTATATGAAGATGTATTCCTCGATGATTTCTTAATGTTTTACTACCAATAAGAGAAATAAAACATCAAATTGATCTTGTACTTGGAGTTGTAATTTTTAACCGACTAACCTATAAAAGTAATCCATAAAAGACAAAGGAGCTTCAATGACAAGTTGAGGAGCTGATGTTTAAGGATTACTTGAGAGAAAGCATAAGTCCATGTGTGGTACCAGTGCTTATTATGCTAAAAAGGGATGTGTCTTAAAGGATGTGTGTGGATTACTGAGTTATCAGCAATATTACGTTAAAGTATCGAGATCCAATTTCTAGGCTAGATAACATGTTAGATAAATTACATGGTTTATTTATCTTTGTGAAAATTAATTTGAAAAATAAATATTATCAAATTAGAGTGAAAGAAGGAGATGAATAAAAACTATTTTTAAGACTAAATATGAGTTATATAATGGTTGAGTATGCCACTTGGTCTCACTAATATATAACTCATTTATAAGATTAGTGAATCATGTTTTGCATGTATTTATAAACAGATTTTTTATATAATACCTTAGTATACAATGAAGCTTAAAGGAGCATATCAATCATTTACATTGTGTGCTTGGTAATTTGAGAATGAGAAATTATATGCCAACTTAAAAAGTGTACCTTTTTGCATGAATTAAGTTGTTTTTCATGGCTAAGTCAGTGGAAAAGGTATAGAAATGTTGAAGAAACTTTAAAAGAGTGTTCGACAAAAAAAAAAAAACAATATGTGTATAAAGCTTACAAAAACTACATACATTTTGGGTATATATAAGTAATAAAAGATTCTTAGCTCATAAATGATCTAAGTTGCATCTTGGAGGGGATGATCTACTCCAAGTCTTTTAATGGATTAATGAAATGAAATTGGAACTTGCAAATGAGTATAATATTAGTGCTATATTTAATATTTCTAATCTTATCCTTTTGATGCAGTGATGATTTAATATCAAATTCTTTAAAGAGAGAGGGAGTGATGAGAACCAGTAAGTAAAACCACATGATTCATTGCATATGCTAATTGGATCAATTACAAGGACAATTGCTTAGAGGATTAAAAAGGCATGAAACATAAAGTTGAGTTCAAAGGAGGATTAAGCTTTGATTAATGTGATATAAGCAAGAAATTAGTCTACTTAACATGTATTGTAGTTTGACTATCTCACTTTATGTTAAGGGTCATAATGTTTAATCTAACCGCTTTATTTTATATAGGGTTAAACATTTCAAAGCAATTAGACATTGAAAAGGTCTCCCAATAAGTCCTAGAAGTTGTTATATGGGTTGCGCTTTATTTATTAAGACTTGGACTTTGTTATTTTATTTTAAAAGTCATTTAAACTAGTTTATTATATCTAAAAATAATATTGGAGATGATTTCTCTTACTTGTGATTCTTCATTAAACTACTCATAACTTATCAAAGATTTTTTCTTTGTGCATTCAACTCTCATACCTTTGGTTCTCGGTTTGTTATAATCAACAAATTAGAGTTTTCATCTAATAATTGTTGTTTTTTGGTTCAAGTCATCAATGAGTTCGATTTTTTTCAACTTGATTATAGGTTTTTTAGGTTAGGATTCAATCTTAATTATATGTTTTTAGGTTCTTAACCTTCATGTTTGAATTAATAAACACTATTAAAATGCTATTTTGTACCAATTCAAGAATATGAAAAATCGACTTTGATTAAGACACCTGATGTTGTTCCATGAGCCATAAAAGTTTTATTTATTTATTTATATAGTGATATTTTTTATATATAATAAGAGAAATAATTTAAATTTTATTTAAACAAAATAATTTTCTAATATAAATTCTAACATTTTTTATAAGAAATATACCTAGATAAAAATATTTTAAATTAATTCAGGTTAACTCGTTAAATCTATAGCCTAAATTATAAACCCTTACTAGGTTTAATAACTAAAAAACATAAGAGAAGTTCTTAATCAAAATTTAAATAAATTAATTAATGCAACCTAAAAAATACATAAAAAAAGAGAAGGAGAGTTTAAATTAAAATTTTAAAGAAAAAACTAATAAAAAGGTTAGGGATTTTAGGCTTAGCAAGAAACCCAAAAGCCTAGATATGTTTGGGCCTAAAAACCCAGAATGTTGATTTCTTCCTTTTCTTTATATTTATTTTTATTTAAAAAAATAAAAAAATTATCTAGTATAGCATAAGATGTATTTTTTAGAAACCTAATTTTTAATCACAATAGTGGTTGAAAAATCAGGATCCAGTTTTTTAATCCTAAAAACTTATTTTGAACTAAATTTTCACCTAAAAAAACACTTTAAATGTTTTTTTTTTTAAATCCAATTATTATCATAAACTTGGAAAAAAATAGTCTCAAAATCAACCCAATTTTGAAAATTTTAGAGCCTCGATTTATTATTTTAGGCAAGATAAATGCCAAAACCCCTGATTTACTATTCTTGATTAAGGACTTTTGTCTATTATAAGATTTTTCATTTATATTTACGTTCAAATTTTATATTTTTTATATGAAATGCTGTCTTTTTTTTTTTCCAGAGAACTTATCCTTTTTGGTTAATTGATTCTAACAAAAATTAATTAAAAAATCAAAACAATTTAAAGGTAAAATGAAAATAAAGAAGAGTTTGCGTATAAAGTTAATATTACTCCAAAATATTAGCCAAAACTAATATATTTTGCAAAGAAACTTCAAAGTCCCTACAATCAGGCCGAGTCAGCTTAATTTAAAAATAGAAAAACTCAAATGTGAGGTTGAAACCACTTATTTTGCAAGAACAAATGTACGATTGAGAATTTTTCTAGGAAATATTTTTGCCGACTCAGCTTAAAACAGATGTTATAATGCCCAACACACACCAAGTCATTCGATAATTCACCACAAATAAATAAATTGATTGCACAAATTCATATATATTTTTGACACATTTTTTTTTTTTAATATTTATAATTTTTCTTTATAAAAATCTGTTGTGTTTCTAATATCATACCCACAACATAAACAATAAAACAAAATTATTTGAAAGTTTGTATGAATATTAAATAAATCTAAAGTTGTTTAAAAATTTATTATCAGAAAATCCTAATCTATTTTAACTTTGAATATTTTTTTTAAAAGTTGTGCCGTTATAAACCATAAGTCTTTTAATTATTCAATTTCCAACAATAATTCACATAAGTAAAAAATATTTTTAATCTCTATTTAAAACAGATAGATTGTTATATTTAGAATGCTAACTTTAATTTTGTATTTATGTAATTTTTTTATTTAACAGACAACTACTAAAAAATAAGAGGCATGTCTTATTATTTAGTGGAAAATCTAAAAAATTCTATAAATTGATAAAATATTAATTTGTCTCCTAAATAAATTCATATATTAATTTAGGATAATTTTAGAAATTAACTCAATTAAATATTTACTTGAGTTTTCTAGGTTTAGAAATATAAACCCTTTATTAATTATATTGTAATCTTTAATTTCTAAAATATATTTTAATCAAGTCATACTTAATTAAATCATCTCAATTTAATTTTTTACTAATAATTTTTATTGTGAGTGACCTATTAGGTTCTTAAAATATTGACACAAATATAAATTATAACTATAATTAAATAGAATTAAATAAATTAATTTATTTTTGAAGATAAGGTGCATCATTTAACAATATGTCATGATCCATCAAATATTAAAAAAGTCACTAGTAAATTGACTTAACTTTTCGGTGACTAGTTTTTTAGTGTAATTAATATTTTTTATTAATAATATTCTAATTTAATATTAAAGCATAGAGTATGTCTACCATGTTAAATCATGTTTATTTATTACATGATAGTTATTAATCGTTTGAGTAAATTTGTAATTCTTTTTAAATCTCATTTTATCTTAGCCAAAGATTTCTTAGTTAATACTATTTGAAAATATATAGAATTTTTTTTTTAATTTATCTAGGGTGATAAATCATCTATTGACTACTTAAGTACTTTCATATAATTCATATTATGTCCATCGTCTACCTATTTATTACCTCGATTAAAATAACATATAACATTATTAAAACATAACATTTTCTATAAAGATAACTTAGTGATTTTAAGTCTAAGGATCATTTACACAATCGTTATATAAGCTTTTTCATAAATATAGATGATCTCTCTATATAAAATTCTCATATGGGTCAGTTTAGTGTACATATCTTATGACGAACACTTGTATATTAGTTTTAGATCTTAACTTACGAGAATAACTATTTTTTTTCATTAAGAAAAAAAACATAATATATATCAGTCTTTGCAATTGTAATGAATATTCAATATTGAAGAGGGTATCAACCAAAAATATTTTAGAAATAATATTTTAATGCAATAAAAATCTCATAATTATAACAACTTTATAATTTTCTTTACAAAATATTTTTGATCCATGAATTTTATTTTTACTCTAGATTTATTAATCTAATATTATATAAATATTTAAAATAAATTAAATTTTTATTATATATATATATTTATATAATAATATCACGTATAATAATATATATAGCATATTAAGCTAATAAAATCCTATTGTGATTTTTTACAAACAAGAACAAAAAAGGAAAAAAGAAATAAATAAAAACGCAACGTTTCCATTAGAGGCAAGAATAAAGGAGCTCTCCGCGCGACCTTAGCCATTGCATTTCACAGATTGAGCAATACAGAAAGTGAAAAAAGAAATTTAGCAACAAAGCTTCAGGTCCTCTCTCTTATTCCTTTCCACCTTTCACACTTTCTATTTCACATTCGTTCTATTAATTTACCACACCCAAAACTAAGATCCAAACGTTCTCCATTTTTACGGGAATGTAAGGAAAATACAATGAGTATTCATGATCATGGGCTGAACCAAGGAATCTCGAAAAGCGTTGACATATGTTAGAATTAATTCTTGCTAATGTTAGATCAGAATCAAGATATTACCCCCTTTTACAGGTTCAATCAGATTTTCATTCTTGTACTACTGGGCTGTAGCATGATGGAGATCGAAAACTAGAGTTGAGAATGCAGGCTGTTTTACTGTGTCCTGTCTCAATAAGCCAATTTAGAACGATGGCATGAGACAGATAAACAAGTTATAGTTGCTTGATTGAGTTGTTTTTATTTATTTATTTATCTCGTTTAAGTCCTAACGAAATCTACAATACTTAAAGAACATTTATTGTTTCTCGCAGTGACATATGAGAAGTAACATTTCTTGTTTCTCGCAGTGACATATGAGAAGTAGGATTTTAGGGTGGAGGTGAAAATGAATCCCAAATCCATTCCATTTTCAGCAGCTGGTTCAGGGCTCATTAGAGGGGGATTGGGTGCTTACGGAGAGAAAATTTTTGGGTCAGGCTCTGAGTATGTACAAAGCAATGTGAGTACTTTTATCCCTGTGGATATATTGCTAGCTAGATAGGTTGGCGTAGCAAACAGAGAATTGCAAAGCTCAATAGTTCAGATGACTCTTTCATGTAATGACCCGAGTATTCTTGTTTTTTTTATCAGATTGAATTACAGCACATTAGACATCTATAACTGATTAACTTCTGTAAGAATATTTATTTTCGTAAGGTTAATGAATGTGATATCAGTACTTGGTAAGAAAACATTGCTGGGCATCAACAATTGAATGTGTTTCTTATGATTTTATTGTCGATGAGCAGATAAGCAAGTGCTTCTCTTACCCTCAATATTACTTCCAAGTGAATGGCCATTATGTCAGGAACAAATTGAAGATTGTTCTTCTTCCTTTTCTAAACAGGGTAAGTGAAATAACATAAATGCATTAAGGTTAAGAAAAACAAACATGTAAGATTGTAAGTAGTTGGTTCACTTGAGAAACTGTAATGTAGTTCTCTCTTATCTTCTTTCTAGGGCCACTGGACAAGAATAACTGAGCCAGTTGGAGGCAGGCTATCCTATAAACCTCCAATTAATGACATAAATGCTCCAGATTTATACATTCCTTGCATGGCATTTGCTACCTACTTGGTTCTTTCTGGCATCTCATTGGGCCTTTCTGGGAAGTAAGTGTAGGAACTTTGATGTAACCAAGCTTCCTAAACAGCTCTCTAACAACAATTTATTCCTGTCCGAATATGATCATATTCGCAATTCCAATTTTATGCCAGGTTTTCACCAGAGGCCTTAAATTGGCAGTTTGTTAAAGGAATGATAGGCTGGTTTTCCGAAGTGATGCTGCTGAAAGTTTCAATTCTTTCACTGGGAGGTGGGGAGGCACCTCTGTTGGACATGGTAGCATATGCTGGGTATACATTCACAGGGATGTGTGTTGCTGTGCTGGGGAGGATCACTTTGGGCTATACATACTATTTGATAATTTTGTGGACATGTCTTTGCATGGGTATATTTTTGATCAAGACTATGAAGCGAACTCTGTTATCCGAGGTTAGGAGTTATGACTCAAGCAAGCATCAGTACCTCTTGCTCTGCACTGCTTTGACCCAGTTCCCACTGATGTTTTGCCTCAGCAACACTTCAGGAACTTAGCTTTTCTGATGGCTCTCCTGGAAATATGCATCTGGTTTTATAAGGGTGCCCTTTATTTTCTCTCTTGCATCAAATATTCTGTTGGCTTTCTGTTTCAGAAAAGTACGCGAGTTATACCACCTTTTTTGGTGAACCTGATCAAATTCATTTTCTTTGACATCTGGTTTCGGGCGGGGTAAGAAAAAAAACTGATAAATCAAAAAAATCAAAAAAACTAGAAAAAAATAACTGAAAAAATCGAATTGAAAAAAAATTGAATTAACCGATTAAAAAAATCATAAAAAAATTTCGGTTCGGTTCAGTTTTGGTTTTCAAAGTCTAAAACCAATTGAACCGAACCGGTTCAACTATTCCAACATTTAAAAAAAAAACAAAGTATAAAAAAACAAAAACCCTAGACTTAAAGTGGAGTTGACGCCCCCCCTCCCTTTTTTTTTTTTTTCACTCTGCCTCTCGTCATCTTTTCTTATCCCCCTTCCCTTTTCCGTACTTCTCATTATCTTCTCACAACCCCCTCCCTTTTCTTTTTTTTTTCTCCTTGCCTCTCATCATTTTTTTTAGCCCCTCTCCCTTTTCTTTTTTTTTTCCATGTCATTCATCTCTAGTAGCCTCTCCTTCTTTTTCCTTTATCTCTCATCTCATTTTTTTAAGTTCACCTCTGCATTAATATTTATTTTAATTAAACTATATGGACAAATAAAAAAAAAATGATTTTTTGATAATTAAAATTTTAACTCCATTTTAAGTTCATCTCTGTAGTCTGCATCTTGTGGGTTTTTATTTTTTTATTATTATGTTATAATTTTTTTATAGTTTGTGGACATATTTGTCTATGTTCTTGAACAATAGAAACTAAGATTTGCTTGTAATTTATGTACACTGGGCATCGATATTTGCTTGTAGTTGGAGTTTGTGAGCACTAGGCATCGAAATTTTTTTTTCGGTTTTACCGGTTTTTGAATAACAAAAACTGAACCGAACCGAACCAAAACCAGTCGGTTTGAACTAGTTTCGGTTCGGTTTCAGTTTTAAAATTTTAAAATTAATAATATCAATTTAATTTATTTTTTAATATAAAAATCAAACCAAACAAAAAATAATCACCCTAGTTTTCGAGATCAAGTGCACCGAAGATCTCTCTTCTGTTTATTCTTCATTATTTTTCTAGTCTCTTGTAAAATTTACAGACTTGAAAGGTGAATAATCATTCCTTCGCCACTCCCAAGTACAGTGAAAATGTAGAAATGACTACCAAGTAAATAAATAGCTAAAATAGGTATTTATTTAGCTGTTCTGTTGAAATATAAAAAATTAAAAAATTAAAATTAAAATATATTTATCTAGCTAGTGGGTTGAAGTTGCTGTAACATAGGTGCAATCTCTCAATTGGCATTGCCAAGATGGGAAGTGGTGACACTTACATACACTGTCAAAATGGATTCAGGGTAGGATTGATAAAAAGGGTTGGGATTGATTATTTTTTTTATTTGACAAAAAAGAATAATAATCCGAACTAAGGATTGAAAATACTTAATTGCCTACACATTCTCTCAACTTGGCATTGCCAAGATTGTAAATGGTGGCATTTACAATAATCCAAGGGAACACGAAAGGCAAAGATAATTATCACCGTCGTTGTTTATTGTTAAACATGGCTGTCCCTGACGTGTTGATTCAATGACATATCAGGGACAGCCATGTTTTTTAAATTAAATTTCGCTTGTACGCACAAACTTCGAAGACATAATTGCACACGTTTTTTGAGCAAGCAACTTCAATTTATGGTTCCTTTTTAATTGTTGATAATTAACAAGGCAAAAGGGTTAGGCCAATCGTAAGTTTCTAGTACTAATAGAACACTTTCAAGATAATAGCAATGATCGGCTGCTTTTATTAATGGATAACCCTATGGTAAGCACAATGGTGGACTTTTTCTAATCCAAATTATCAGCACTGACAATTATCATAGAGTATCTTATCCATGAGCATTTACAGGTGTTTCACTTCTCACTCATTCGATGATCAAGTTATATAGAAAAAAAATAAAATAAAAAAAGGAAGAGGAAGGGTGTGGGAGAAGAAATATTTTCTATTTATGAGTTTTGAAAAACAAACCATATTCTTTACATAGACATATGATATGGCTTTATTGTTCTAGAAAGTAAAAAGATATTTTAATTATAGTTACACATTATTTTATACAATATATTTATTAAAATGCATTATCATTAGTGTTTTCTACTGAACTTTTTTCCAAATCGATTTGAACATTCATCAATTCAAATCGAGATAAATCATCTAAATCTAAATAAGACATGACTAGGGTAATTCTAAGATACATACATTCATATATATATATATATATATATATATATATAATTTTATCTAAAAACTATTATTTCATCCTTTTTGTAATTTTTTTATTTAAAATGATATTATTTCAATTTTTTTAAAAAGCCCACTAAAACAATATTATTTTAAAATTGACTCGTGTTGATTTGATGACCGAGAGATTAACTTAGTAATCTAATGACCTAGGCCTATAACTAGTTTAACAATTATGATCATGACTATAAAAGAGGATGCATTGAGGACTGAAATTTTAGAACCATAAACTACAATTACTATAGGAATTGTTTGACTTTGGCTTATTGAGATGGAAGATCAATGTAAAGATTAAACAATGATAACAATAAATGTCAAGGTTAGAGGATCTACTAATGGTATTTTAAACAAATATAATATAAACTCTTATTACTCAAATGAAAACTACACACAAAGAAGGTTCCAATTAGATTATAAATTATTAACATGATTACATTAATTATCTTATTTGAATAATGCTAATACTTGTAAATGTTGTCAGGTATTCATGATTGTAACTTATGTTTATAACAAATCAAGTTCCTTTCACAGTACAAGTGTCGGTTATACCATACAATTTGTTCTATGAAAGTGTCGAGTATTTGCTGTGCTATGAAAGTGCCAAGCATTTGTTATACCAAGTGTTATACAACATAAATCTAGATTAGTCATTTAACAAGCAAAGTATTAAAAATTGAATAAGATAACAAGTACAAAACATGTTAATATCAAACATTAAGGTCCATGTTGAGTTTACACTATACTTATTCTTACACCATTAGTTTAACCTTTTCACCTTGACATAATAAACTTAGCTAAACATAATAAAAGAGAGAAATATAAATAAACAAGATAAGAATATAAATAAGATAAAAGTTAACTAAGTAAAGGAAAGTAAATGAAAGGCATAAACAAGATATTAATGAAAGTAAAACATAAACATTGCAAAAAATACAAAGAGAGAAAACAAGAGCATGATAGATACCTAAATGCATGGCAAATGCCCTCTTTTATAGGCTAAAATTGAGAACTATTGATTTGATGACTAATTGATAAGTGGGTGGCCAACTCTTGACTGTGTGACAATCCTTATCTTCTCTTCTCTACTCAAAACGTCATTGATAACGTCAGAATTGGAACCACTTGAAAACATAAAAGTTCTAGAAAAATTGTCTCAACTTTTCAAGGAAAAAAATGAGGTCATTTAGACTTCTAGAGCTCAAGATATGGGCTGAAAACATAAAAGTGTCTGGGCTGCAGGACAGATTCAGACTTTTTTGTTATTGTTATAATTTGGATATGAAAACAGCCTTATAAAAACCAAACCTCACATGAAAGTTGTAGGCATATGTCTTACCTTTCCATCTATATAAAGTAGACCTAAATCCAAGATCTACAGCTCTAGATATGATCCAATTACCGAACAGTATTCCAGTTTGGACTGCACCAGCATCTCTTTTCTAAGTTTGGCCATTTCTTTGTCCTTTTAATTTCAATACTTCAACTTATCAATCAATCCTTTAATATATATCAGATACATCTCAAGAGTCAATAAAATTCCTCCTTACTCTGTCATCTTAGTAATAATAGTTTGCAAATGGTTGAGAAATAAAAAACACAGTTAGCTTTTTTTTTTTAATATTAACTACTATCTCTCTTCCCAACCAAAACAAGACATTGTCCGCAATATCCTAAAATAGAAAGATAGAGTATAAAAGACATCATTTGAAATACTGAACACTGACAAACTTGAAACATACTTAAATAAATATAAGAAACAACAAAACACAAAATAATATACTATTAAGAAAACTAAAAGACACAAGGATTCAGAAACAAAGGCTCAAATCCAATTTAAACTTTTTACAACTTTTCTTAATTGACCAATTTATACGACTCATGGAGGGATCAATTACAGGAGTGAAAGATTATAGTTGGTCAATCAATTATTCAGTAGCAGCAGCAAAAATTATGATTTGTCATGTCAAAGATGTTAGAAATTCCTGTTGACACGATCAAAAGATTGATGTTTTCTCCCAAGTGCAGGAGTGTCGAAGTAATAAATAACCCGACAACACTAGGGTCGAACTACAAGAAGGTTAATTGTGTAAATTATAGATAACAATAATACAACAACAATAATAATAATAACAATAACAATAACAATAATAATAATAACAGCAGTTGTAGCAGTAACAGTAATAATAATAGTAATAGCAAAAAAGAAGAAGAAAAAGAAGAAGTTGATGAGAACTATGAGATGAAAGATTAACGTAAGGATTAAACAATGATAACAACAAATGTCAAAGTTAAAGGATCCACTAATGGTATGTCAAATAAGTATAGTATAAACACTTATTATTCAATTAGAAACTACACACAAAGGAGGTTCCAATCAGATTATAAATTGTTAACATGATTATATTAGTACTTAAAAGTGCATTTTCATCAAGGTTTCATGTCATCATTTTGCACTTGAAGCATCAAAAACTCTTTAACTAGACCATGATTTATAATAACATATATAATAATATAAAATATCTTTAATTTATGGTACATGTCCATCTTAAATGCAGGCTTATCACATATATGAAAGAATTGATTGATGCGTTTAAGAACTGAAATTGAAAGGACAAAAAGATGACTAAACTTGGAAAATAGAGGCTGGTGCAGTCTAAATCAGAACACTGTTTGATACTTGAGTCATATCTGGAGCTGTAGATCTCAAATTTAGGTCTACTTTATATGGATAGAAAGGTAAAACATAGACCTATAACTTTTATGTAGAGGTTCGGTTTTAAAAAAGACTGTTTTCAAGTCTAAATTATAGTAGTAATGAAGAAGCCTGAATCTATTCTGCAACCCAGACACTGTTTAGTTTTTAGCCCATATTCAGAGTTCTAGAAGTCTAAATGACCTCAATTTTTTTTTAGAAAGCTAAGATGATCTCCTACAACTTTCATGTTTCAAGTGGTTTAAATTTTGACGTTATCAATGACGTTTTGGGCAGATAAGAGAAGATAAAGATTATCACTAAGTTAAAAATTAACCATTCACTCAGTAATTAGTCATCAAATCAATAATTTTTAATTTTGGCCTATAAAAGGAGGCATTTGCCATGCATTTAGGCATCTTGGTTTCCAGATCAAGATCATGCTCTTCCTTTCTCTCTTTGTATTTTTTGTAATGTTTATGCTTTACT